>NW_016166783.1:18005-23216 GCF_001687245.7 Rhagoletis zephyria | reverse complement strand
ATATTAAAATACGGCTGTTTTAGGAAAATGAAGACAGACAAAGGCACGGCATTTAAAAACGGNGAGCAAGTTGAAGCAAAGGTACATATGTGTGGAAAAACATGAGCAAAATGGTTAAAGAATTCGTTAATAACTGTAAAATCTGTGCCAAGGTCAAGAAAACGAAATACACAAAAGAAAGGTTTAACATAACGGAAACACCCAGCATATCTTTTGAAGTAATCACGATAGACACAGTAGGGCCGCTGAGGCCATCTAATAACTATAGGTACATACTAACCCTTCAGCGTGAGTTAACCAAATTTGTTTAGGCGATTCCTTTAGAAAACAAAGAAGCAGCGACCGTAGCGACCGTAGCGAAAGCAATAGTAGATAAATTTATATTAAAATACGGCTGTTTTAGGAAAATGAAGACAGACAAAGGCACGGCATTTAAAAACGGACTCTTAAAGAACATATGCAAGTTGCTTAAAATAGAGAAAACAACCTCAACACCATTTTATCATGAGACTTTAGGAACTATAGAAAGGAATCACAGGGTCCTCAACGACTATTTGATGACCATGCAAGGAGTAGACAATTGGGATGAAATAATTCCATATTACGTCTATAGTTATAGTTCAACTCCACATACAACTACGACATATACTCCTTTTGAGTTAGTCTATGGCAAATTAAGTGCATTACCATGTGAGATAATAAAGAATAGAGAAACATTGTACAATACTGATGATTATGTAACAGAATTGAAACTGAAACTGAGATACGCGCACACTAAAGCAAAAGAAAATTGATTAAAATCAAAAATTGTGAATAGAAATAAGCAGAGCAATGTAAAAAACGCAAATTTCCAAGTAGAAGAATTTGTATATGTAAAAGTAAGAAAGAAGAGAAAGTTTGAAAAACCATTTAAAGGTCCATTCAAGATTATAGATCAAAAAGGGCCAAATAGTACATTACTGATAGATAAGAAAAAAGTAGAATTACATAATAATATGTCAAATGTAGACACAGCAATTAAAATGTATCTACTTGTATAACTTACTTTGAATTTTAAGAAATTACAACTAATTTAGATTTTTCTTGAGGGGTAGGATGTAGTGTGCCTAACCTACATCAAACACTTGTGGCTCATATTGCTGAGTCGGCGTATTTGTTGTAACTATCGAGTGTGGATTGATGAGACAAGCAGAACACTCGTACTGGCTTGAACTGTGGCTTAGCATGTGGCACCGCATGAGGCACACTTGACGCTTGCTATTACAAATGCAAGATCGGGTGACGAGCGATATGAGTCAGCGCATACAACATGAGTACCCAAAGTAAATAAACAATGAATGTAAATAAGGGGAAACAGCTTAGGGAGTAACAAAGCTATGTGATTGGTTACTCATAGTAAATAAGATATTTTATAACTAAACTATTGTAATAGATTGTAAGCATGTTGTGATATATATATCGGCGATGAGCCGAGGAATAAACATTCTTTCACTCAACTCCAAATTGACGTGTTTGAATCCGAAACAGGCGTCATACGCTTGAGAAAAGCAGCCGGAGGGCTTAGATTAATACTCAACCATTAGGGAAAATAATCAATTTCCATTACACCCTAATCCATATTTTTCAGAACGATCTGGACACCAAAATTAAAACTAGACTAAAAATTTTGCAGTAGTCGCCATACACAACACAAGTTATTGTACAATAACACAAGCATGATNCGATGAGCCGAGGAATAAACATTCTTTCACTCAACTCCAAATTGACGTGTTTGAATCCGAAACAGGCGTCATACGCTTGAGAAAAGCAGCCGGAGGGCTTAGATTAATACTCAACCATTAGGGAAAATAATCAATTTACATTACACCCTAATCCATATTTTTCAGAACGATCTGGACACCAAAATCAAAACTAGACTAAAAATTTTGCAGTAGTCGCCATACACAACACAAGTTATTGTACAATAACACAAGCATGATCAAAATATCACAATGATTTTGATTTTAGCGCAATAACTGTGTAATTTAGTATAAAGTACCCCATACACCACACAAACAGACCGATGCAAGCCGATATTGCGCTCCGTTTTTGTGTGGTTTAGGGGCCCTATAACAGCAGCGTGTGCAAAGAAATTTCGGGTTGTATTTCCCTTATAAGAGTTACCAAATCAAGCTTATAAATATCTACATATAAAATTTTAAGACTTTAAATCACCAGAAGAAAATTATTTGCTTTTAAACTAGCAATATTATTAATTACTGCCAGCCAAAAGTATCAAAAGGGGCATTTGTGAACACTAAAGTATCAAAGTATTAAATCTTAAAATTTAAAAAGTGTAGTATCAAAATAGATACAATCGTGTCAAACGGCAACGCTGACGATGCTTCATTGCTGCCTGAGCTACAACTTATGAGAAGAGCGTAAGAATGCAAGAATGATAAAATGTATTCTCTCAATCGTGGTAAGAATGCGTGTGATGAGCAGTGTTGCCAACTCGTGCGATTTCACCCATAATTTGGGATTTTCGCACCATAAAAATTGTGCGTGGGATTTTGTCCCGTTATGGGATTTTTAGCTAAATAGAATGTTGTGGTTTAATTGTTTTTTTTTATGCGTATACATCTTTCGTTTCGGTAGGGGTAAAATTTGCGAAGCTATAACGCATATCCTAGCAGCAAATTTCGAAGGGCTGATTTGCCGATATTTAAACTTGACCGCGTGATTGTTATTGTTAATTCTACCAAATAAAACACCTCTTTAAGGTAAAATTTTAGAGTCNATACACAACACAAGTTATTGTACAATAACACAAGCATGATCAAAATATCAAAATGATTTTGATTTTAGCGCAATAACTGTGTAATTTAGTATAAAGTACCCCATACACCACACAAACAGACCGATGCAAGCCGATATTGCGCTCCGTTTTTGTGTGGTTTAGGGGCCCTATAACAGCAGCGTGTGCAAAGAAATTTCGGGTTGTATTTCCCTTATAAGAGTTACCAAATCAAGCTTATAAATATCTACATATAAAATTTTAAGACTTTAAATCACCAGAAGAAAATTATTTGCTTTTAAACTAGCAATATTATTAATTACTGCCAGCCAAAAGTATCAAAAGGGGCATTTGTGAACACAGAAGTATCAAAGTATTAAATCTTAAAATTTAAAAAGTATAGTATCAAAATAGGTACAATCGTGTCAAACGGCAACGCTGACGATGCTTCATTGCTGCCTGAGCTACAACTTATGAGAAGAGCGTAAGAATGCAAGAATGATAAAATGTATTCTCTCAATCGTGGTAAGAATGCGTGTGATGAGCAGTGTTGCCAACTCGTGCGATTTCACCCATAATTTGGGATTTTCGCACCATAAAAATTGTGCGTGGGATTTTGTCCCGTTATGGGATTTTTAGCTAAATAGAATGTTGTGGTTTAATTGTTTTTTTTTTTATGCGTATACATCTTTCGTTTCGGTAGGGGTAAAATTTGCGAAGCTATAACGCATATCCTAGCAGCAAATTTCGAAGGGCTGATTTGCCGATATTTAAACTTGACGGCGTGATTGTTATTGTTAATTCTACCAAATAAAACACCTCTTTAAGGTAAAATTTTAGAGTGACGAAAGCTGAACTCGAAACACAAAATTTATGACATCAATTTCGTGACGAAAATTATACGCATCAGACATGGGCGTAGTTCACTAATCTTTGAGTGCACTATGCTTTTAACTACCACTACTATAGCGATAGTGGAGCTGGTTTAGTGGAAAAAATCAGTGTTCTCATTACCGCTATTATTTCTAGTGGTATTACGCATTTGTTTTAACTGCCCTGCAAACTGACGAAAAATAGTATTATTCATACGAATCGTTGCTGCAGTTCTGATTTTTTTATGTTGTATTTCTAAGAGTAGACAGAACGTCGCAACGTTCCGAATAAATAATACTATTTTGCGCCAGTTTCCAGGGCAGTTAAAAAAATGAGTATAATTTTCGTCTCTCTGTGTTTTTAGTTCAGCTTTCGCCACTCGAAAAATTTTACCTCAAAGAGGTGTTTTATTTGATATCAATTATTTTGGCATAGCAAATTTAAAATCAGCGAAAATCCCAACAAAAATCTAAATGTTTTATTTTTCCCAAATAAATTGCTAAGACCCCTATCTAAATCTAAATAATTTACTCAAATATTTAACATTGAATTCGATTCCATTGAAGAAGTTTTACTTCTATCACGAGTACGGTGCTGCACTTGCCTTTTTTTACGATGCGTTTTTGCTCAGTGGAAATCTATACATAATTAGTACCGGCACATAAAGTGGAATAAATGCATTCATACATAAGTACATATGTATGTACAAATGTAGGTAATAATGTAAGCGTCTTCCCAGGTAGGTTAAGTGCGGGTATAGTTACGATGACCATATTTATGAGAGTTGAATGCGGGACAAAAAATTATTTTGCAAATTTTTTCCACAGCAGCTTACAGATCTTGTCGGCCGCTGTGGTGTAGTGGTAGCAGTGCGCGCTTCCACTCCGCAATGCCTGGGTTCAAGCCCTGGTCAAAGCAACATCGCAAAAAATAACATCTTAACAGCGGTCGTCCCTCGGCAGGCAATGGCAAGCCTCCGAAAGTATTTCTGCCATGAAAAACAGCTTCTCATAAAAATACAATCGCCGTTCGGAGTCGGCGTAATACTGTAGGTCCCTCCGCCTTGTGGGACAACATCAAGGCGCAGCCTCAAGCCGAGGAGAAGCTCGGCCAACAACTAACATATGTGTAAGCGCCAATCTATTATTATTATTATTAGGTTACAGATCTTACAGCCTTCTTCCATGATCCTAGATGTATTAGCCCTGCAACAGTATCCTTTTACCCCGTAAAATTTGCTAAAAAAAGCCGTTAAATTTGAGTATAATAAAGTGCAATTTTAAGTCGCTAAGGCTTACAATCAGTGTTGCCAGAACTTTTCAGGGCGACCGGCTAGATTGGACAAAAAAAACGGCTAAAAACGGCTAAAATGTTTCACCCAGAATAACATTTTTTTTAAATACATAAACTACAATTAGAAAGACTAGTAAATCCATTGAATTTTTTTTGGTTAATACAGATTATACGTACCCTGTAGACAAATGAACTCGTTGTAAACTACCCCACAACTAGTATGAGTCGCATGCCCAACTAGTCAGCCAACTATCTTTTTTCCATGCACT
>NW_016166783.1:15922-16752 GCF_001687245.7 Rhagoletis zephyria | reverse complement strand
ACTGTCAACAGTGACGTGGGTGCCAAGGCGCGAATGTGCTGACTGTTTGTTTGATGACAGGAGATACTTCGTCTTGTCCTCGTTTACCACCAGACCCATTCGCTTTGATTCCCTATCCAACTTGGAAAAGGCAGAACAGACTTCGCGGATTTTGTTACCGATGATGTCGATGTCATCAGCATAAGGCAGCAATTCCACGCTCTTGTAGTAGATTGTTTCTGAACGGTTCAGTTCTGCAGCTCTTATTATCTTCTTCAACACAGATTAAAGAAGTCACATGAAAGGGAGTCGCCCCGTTTGGTGGCGAACGGCTCGGAGAAGTCTTTCCCAATTCTTACGGAGCTGGTGGTATTGCTCAACGTCATTTTACACCGCCGTATCAGGTTGGCAGGGATGCCAAATTCAGACATAGCGGCGTATAGGCAACTCCTTTTAGTGCTGTCGAAAGCGCCTTAAAGCCGACAAATAGGTGGTGAGTGTCGATTCTTTTCTCTCGGGTCTTTTCCAAGATTTGGCGTATTGTGAATACCTGATCGATTGTGGATTTTCCAGGCCTAAAGCCACTTTGATAAGGCCCAATCAGATCGTTGACGGTAGGCTTCAGTCTTTCACACAATACGCTCGATAATACCTTATAGCCTATGTTTAGAAGGCTGATCCCGCGTAAGTTGGCGCAAATGGCGGAATTAGTGAAAGTGGATTTTGTGAAATTGGACCCTTCGAACATTGTGTTATTAATACTATGACAGAGAACACGCAGTATACGTCGCATGAATATGCGGATATTCACCTAATTTACGGTGAAGCTTGCTGTAATGCCAGAGCTGCTC
>NW_016166783.1:3148-15836 GCF_001687245.7 Rhagoletis zephyria | reverse complement strand
TGTTACTTACCGGAATTAGTGAAAGTGGATTTTGTGAAATTGGACCCTTCGAACATTGTGTTATTAATACTATGACAGAGAACACGCAGTATACGTCGCATGAATATGCGGATATTCACCTAATTTACGGTGAAGCTTGCTGTAATGCCAGAGCTGCCCGGACAAATAGAGAAATATATGAAGGTAGGTGATTTTTACAGCTTTTTCGTTTGCTTGCTTTTTAGCAATCATTTTTCACTTTTTAAGATCGCATACCTGGATGGCGTGGCGGCGAAATAGGCCGTCCTGGAACGGTAGATGTTGGAGTTGTGTTAGAGGAAGTGGAACTAGGTCCATCGACTTCAGTGAGAATGATGGAAAGAAGGACAGGAATACTAAAATCTACAGTTCACAAAGCTTTAAAAAACCATCCATTTCATCCCTACCACATTCAACGCGTTCAGGCTCTAAAAGAAAGAGATTACCTGTCGAGGGTTAGATTTTACCGTGGAATGTTGCGAATGCATGAATTAGACCCCAACTTTCTTAATAAAATAATTTGGAGCGATGAATGATCATGCAAACATGATTGTTATTTTAATTTACATAACCTTCACAGTTGTCAGGTAGACAATCCTCACGAAATGAGAGAAGATCGTTCGCAGTACCGGTACAAAATAAATTTATAGTGCGGTATTTTTAATTATCAGATATTGGGACCTGTGAAACTGCCGCTAACGCTCAACTCTCACAGTTATTTAGAGTTCCTTCAGGAATGGCTTCCAACTCTTTTAGAAGATGTACCGTTAAACCTGCGGCGAAGACTATGGCTGCAAAATGACGGATGCCCTGCTCACTACGGTCGAGAAGTAATAGCTCATTTAGACAAAACTTATCCTCGCAGATGGATTGGACGATACGCGCCAATCACGTGGCCCGCTCGATCGCCAGTCCTGAATCCATGAGATTTTTTCTATTGGAGCTGTCTTAAGGTCAAAATTTATTCAAAAACAATTCAAAACGAAGAGCATTTGCGGGAACAACTAAATGGAGCTGCTGCTGAGATAGCCCACTTGAGATTAAGATCTCTAAAAGCGTATTTTCTTAAAAGGTANTAAAATCTACAGTTCACAAAGCTTTAAAAAACCATCCATTTCATCCCTACCACATTCAACGCGTTCAGGCTCTAAAAGAAAGAGATTACCTGTCGAGGGTTAGATTTTACCGTGGAATGTTGCGAATGCATGAATTAGACCCCAACTTTTTTAATAAAATAATTTGGAGCGATGAATGATCATGCAAACATGATTGTTATTTTAATTTACATAACCTTCGNTAATTTGTTAATTTGTTTAAAACCGTTTGAAAAGCAAATTGCAAAAAAGCGTTGGGAAATGCATCATAAATGCATAAATGCATAAAAAATATTTGCGAACTGCAAAAAAGAACGTTCGGAAATGCATCATAAAAAAAAGTTTTTCGAATAACTGACATAAAAAAATCATCAAGTGCACCCTGCGAATTTGCAACCTTGTGCATGCGTTTCCTTTTTGTAGCAGTGCGCCTTAAAATGCACAAAGGCTACAGCGTAAAAGGAAGGAACTACGCGATGCGTTATTGCACAGCATGGTACGGATGTTTTATGATTTCAAATTGTGTATTTCAGTACAAAATTTTTAGTACCATTAGAACCACCCTGTGTTTACTTGCTATTGTAAATGGCTGCATACATTTAGGCATATGCATAGTAAGAGGGAATGTGATGCAATTGATTATACTGGATCACAAATTTTAATTTTGATTTTGTTCTCCAGACGCCACTATCCAATTTGTATGTAAAATCGCTCGCTGATTCCGAAAACCGAGTTAATTGTTTTTTGTATGTATACGTTTACGTGATATTTGCAATTTACCGTTATTCAGCTCAAAAAAAAGTGGTTCCGATTAATCAGGTATTTCCTACGAACCAATTAAATAATCGTAATACAAGGTACGGCAAACGATAGAAAATAAAATTCTCCATAAACCGTGTATAGATTACTTTTCGATAGCCCTTATAAGTAGTTTCTGAGAAATTAATTAATCATTCCAGATTTTTGGTATTTTGATGGAAAAATGCGAAAAATTCAAACTTTAGCATGGAAAAAAGTAAAAAAATAACAGTTTCTATGTAAATATAATAATATATATTTATATATAATAAAGCCTGTTCCTTTAGAAAAAAAACTAAGCTACTACTAAGCTGAAGAAAATCGATATATAAATAACAAAATAATGACTGGTAAAATGAAAATGCGCAAGGATTTTTTGTATGAAATATCAGCAGATAAGAGTGTTACTCATACGCCACGTTCGCCTGAATAGATAGTAAAGGGATGCAAAAATCAACTCATGTTATGAATGCACCACAGAATTCATGAATTCATCTCATAACTCGAGTCTAGCGCCGCTGTTGTGTTGAAACTAGTCTTGTCTTTCACTAGCAGGTAAGCTTGTTGATTCATCCCATACGCAAACGAAACTCACACTCACACCACCAACCACCCTGCAGGGAAAGCTACTAGTTATGAACTAGAATTCTACCTGTTTGCGTTTCAGCCGAACTAGTTCACGTTCTATCCTTTTTCAATGTTAGCGACTGGTATTTTTAACATTGCGATGTCCTACGAGATGTCAATTGTCAGGCTATGCATCAGCATCTACTAGTATAAATACTAGTAGCATCATACCAGTTGATGAGATAGTCTGCCAATTCATGCCCCGTGAAAAGCATAAGTGTGCCTTTTTGCTCGCGACGCTCCAGCAGTCACAATGGCCGACAGAGCAGAGCACTCGCGTGGTAAGCCTGAGGTCCCAGGTTCAAATCCTGGCGCAGGGAAAATTTTTTTATTTTCTATTTTTTATTTTATTTTTATTTTTTATAAATTTATTTTTTTGTTTATGCTGTTTATTGTAATTTTTTAATTTAATAAAAAAAATATTTTTGTTTAATTTCTTTGTTTTTATATTTCTTCCTAAATGTTTTTTTGCAACGCAATTAGATTTTCAAATTTGTTATTTATTTATAAATTGAATAAATTATTTTTACTTACATTTATTTAACTTTAAAAATCTTAACCACCTCCAAGCGGCCTCGAACCTGCGATTTCAGAACCAGAACCAGTAGTCTTCACGTGACGCCACAGCCGACATTTGTAAGAAAAGCAATTAATTGCGTTTTATTTTTGGCTTTGGCAATTCAGAGGCAGATGTCGCTAATCGCCTAAGTTCTTCGAAATTGTCGAACTGGTAGGCACATACTAGTTAATGAACTAGTATTTTTTCTAACTGGTTTGGCCTTCACTGCAGGGCAGTTGTGCCGATCGTTAAGCAGTGGGAGCAATGAGTGGTCGACACTCATTGTTATGTGAATTCATTGTTCCTCGAATTCTTTTAACACGGATGGGTGCAATCATGGTTTTCAGCTAAGCAAGCAAATAAAGAAGGGAAAAAACGAACGGGTTTTCCCACCAATATGTTTGCCTGCATATTACGGACCGTAGATGCTTGGTCGATATATTTTAGTAAATATTTGAATTTGTCATTTAGTTTGTGAATTCGGAGATGAAACAAAGTAGAATTTTTATGCAGCTATTTGTTTCAATACACACAACCCGAGCGCACTTGTTATCAGATATATTTCCTCAAAAATAATGGATGTAAGTGATTGACAGCAAATATCAGTGCATTTTTCATTAACAATTGCCATATTGTAATACATTGTAAACCTGTGTTTCTACATATGCTTACAAAAACAGGTAACATTGGATGAATCTCCAACGTCAAGCCGCTCTATTCCTGAACTGAGGGAACAATTTAATGAAATTAAGGATAAGATTGTAAAAGGGGAGTACACAATTGTCATTGAAACTGGAAAAAGCAGGGTTTGGAAAATTTTTGGCAAGGTTGAAAATAGTGGCAGTGTGATAAGAGATGTTGTGGCATGCAAAAATTGTAACAGCGTTTTCAAGTTTACGAATAGCACGTCAAATCTTGTGAAACATAAATGTTATAAAAATTTAAAGAACCGTTCGGAAGATGAGCCAAAGATACAAGTTGAGCATCATACAAAAAAAAATTTTATTGATAAATTTGCCAAATGGGGCATAAAAAATTGCAGACCATTTAAAATGGTGGAAGAGGCAGGCTTGATCAAATATACGGACCTAATGCTTTCAATTGGAGCTAGGTATGGGCCGAACGTAGATATTCATCAGTTATTACCCCATCCAACAACTGTATCAAAAAATATAGACAATCTATATGATATAGCGCATCTTATACATAAATGCAGTTCTATATCCCATTCAATTCTAGGCTAATAAAGTGCAAGTTTGAGGTGGCTACGAACTATCAATGATTTTTGGCAACTTTTTTTTTGGTGACGATGTTGTGCATTCTTCTCCATATAAAAAATTGTCGATCGTATTTAAGAAAATGTGTGGTACCAACGATAAAAACAATATCAAAAATTGATGGTATTTTGTGCCCACCTCAAATTTGCACTTTATTATACTAGTATTGAATGGGATATAAAACTGCACACCCAAACAATTCATGAAAATTCCGAAAAAGTGTGAAATTTTTATGAAATTTTGTTGTATTTTTTTAACTTCGTACAAGATAACAACAAATTTATAGTTAAAACTTGTCATATAGGTATGATATGCACTATATATCGCACACTGAATAACAAGCCTTTTTCAATACTATTAATTTACATATTAACANGTTCGGTTCAACGGTTAAAAACAAAAAAATAACGCGCAAGTTTAAGTGTCGAGTGTCAAGTGCAACAACGCGCAAGGTTCAGGGTCAAGTGTCTGTCAAATGAGATGGGTTGCCTTTACATTATATATTGTCACATGGTAAACAAACATGGTAGGTATTACCACGTTTAACAAAAAGAAAAAAAGTGAGTATATTTATCTATTGAAAATTGGTTGAAACGAACCTTTAAACCGTTATGGAAAGTGGTTCGGTTTTCGGTTCGGATCAAACATTTGTGGAAAATTTCGGTTCGGTTAATGGTTCAGTTAATTAATAGAAAAAAGCGATTTTCCGGCTCAAAACCGGTTCGGTTCAAAACCGGTTCACGTCCCTGGTATATACAGATCTTTCAAAAGCCTTCGAAAAAGTCAGCCATTCAATTTTGATTCCTAAATTAGCTAGTTTGGGTTTTCATTCACTATTTTTATCTTGGATAAAATCCTATCTTCAGCATCAAAACTGTGTAGTCGTTGTCGACAATATGCACTCCAACTCTTTCATAGCGTCGTCTGGGGTTCCACAAGGCAGCATCTTAGGCCTCCTGTTTGTCATTTTTGNAAAACCGGTTCGGTTCAAAACCGGTTCACGTCCCTGGTATATACAGATCTTTCAAAAGCCTTCGAAAAAGTCAGCCATTCAATTTTGATTCCTAAATTAGCTAGTTTGGGTTTTCATTCACTATTTTTATCTTGGATAAAATCCTATCTTCAGCATCAAAACTGTGTAGTCGTTGTCGACAATATGCACTCCAACTCTTTCATAGCGTCGTCTGGGGTTCCACAAGGCAGCATCTTAGGCCTCCTGTTTGTCGTTTTTGTTAATGACATATCGAGTTGTTTTGTTAACTCTAATTTCCTTTTATACGCTGATGATTCAAAGATTTTTTCGACCATTTCAAATTCTTCAGACTCCATTAAGATTCAATCAGACCTTGACAATGTCTCAGCCTGGTGGCGAACCAATGGCCTTGAGTTAAACATAAGTAAGTGTTTTTATTTATCCTACTCCAAATCGCGTTACGTTATCCCCACTTCTCATTGCATTGCTGGTACCCGTCTATCTACTCTTAGTGAGATAACTGACTTAGGTGCAGTTTTTGACTCGAAATTTTTATTTAATAGTCATCTAAATTACACCATTGCTAAGTCATATTCAGTTCTTGCTTTTATTCGTCGATTTAGTTCAGATTTCACAGATCCTTATACTCTTAAGTTACTGTTCACGTCGCTGGTACACTCTAAGTTGCAATACGCTTCTTTTATCTGGAGACCCTATCATGGATGCCATATTAATAGACTCGAGCGGGTTCAAAATTCGTTTTTACGCTTTGCTATGCGGTCGTTGAATTTCGCCGACCCTATTCCCTCATATAAAGCCAGGTGTGCGCTAATTGACCTGAAATCTCTTCAAAGCAGAAGAACTATCCTTTCGCTCACCTTTGTATTCGATATTATTAAGGGTGTAATTGATTCACCATATCTCCTCGCATTTGTTTCCATATCCCTTACCGGACTCCGAAATAGTGATATTTTTTATACAGAATATGTCCGAACTCTTTACGCTACTAATGCTCCAATTTTTCGAGCTCTTACTGAGTTCAATATTCTCTCAAATTCTCTAGCTATTGATTTTTCTATATCTATGTCTGATTTCAAATCAATGTTAAATGCAATGAGTTTTAATGTATAACTCCTTCTATTTCTAAGTAGGCTGTAAGTAACTTTGTTATTCTAGATTACTACTGATTGAATAAATAAATAAATAAATAAATTATTTATTGCAATCAGTGGAAAGAAATTAGATAGAAATTATAAATGTTTTGCAGAAAACAGGACAGAACCATAGAATGAGTAACGTCAACCTAAATATTTTATCAGATATAATAAATATTTTAAAAAATTTCGAAGAATATTCGAAAGAGTTAGAAGGGGATAGGTACCTTACCCTACATTTAGTTATTGTGCATGTTTACTTTTTAAAACGAATTTGTGAAACAAATACTAATGACGAATTCGAAAGCATAACATCGGTTAATTTTAAACTCACGACATTATTTNTTATACTCTTAAGTTACTGTTCACGTCGCTGGTACACTCTAAGTTGCAATACGCTTCTTTTATCTGGAGACCCTATCATGGATGCCATATTAATAGACTCGAGCGGGTTCAAAATTCGTTTTTACGCTTTGCTATGCGGTCGTTGAATTTCGCCGACCCTATTCCCTCATATAAAGCCAGGTGTGCGCTAATTGACCTGAAATCTCTTCAAAGCAGAAGAACTATCCTTTCGCTCACCTTTGTATTCGATATTATTAAGGGTGTAATTGATTCACCATATCTCCTCGCATTTGTTTCCATATCCCTTACCGGACTCCGAAATAGTGATATTTTTTATACAGAATATGTCCGAACTCTTTACGCTACTAATGCTCCAATTTTTCGAGCTCTTACTGAGTTCAATATTCTCTCAAATTCTCTAGCTATTGATTTTTCTATATCTATGTCTGATTTCAAATCAATGTTAAATGCAATGAGTTTTAATGTATAACTCCTTCTATTTCTAAGTAGGCTGTAAGTAACTTTGTTATTCTAGATTACTACTGATTGAATAAATAAATAAATAAATAAATTATTTATTGCAATCAGTGGAAAGAAATTAGATAGAAATTATAAATGTTTTGCAGAAAACAGGACAGAACCATAGAATGAGTAACGTCAACCTAAATATTTTATCAGATATAATAAATATTTTAAAAAATTTCGAAGAATATTCGAAAGAGTTAGAAGGGGATAGGTACCTTACCCTACATTTAGTTATTGTGCATGTTTACTTTTTAAAACGAATTTGTGAAACAAATACTAATGACGAATTCGAAAGCATAACATCGGTTAATTTTAAACTCACGACATTATTTAATGATGTGGTTATTAGAAACCTAACTATTTTTCACAAAATTGCTTTATTTTTGTTCCCACCAACCAACAAATTATTACACTTCACAAACGAAGAAAAGAATTATGTTAAACAATATTGCAAAATCATGTTAGAAGCCTTAGCTATTGAACAAGATCTTAGCAATAATAAAGTAGTCCAATGAATCCTCTTTCAAACAATAAGGGACGTCTTTTCTCAGGATTTCTTCAGCCTTTAAATCCAACAAACAATCTTGATCGTGTTCAAAATGAATTACTATTATACGAAAATGTTAACGAAGCAATGCATGATAATTTTGATGTTCTACAGTGGTGGGAATTAAATAAGCTGAAATTTCCAATACTTTTTAAGTTGAGTTTAGAAATCTTAGCAGTACCGGCAAGTAGTGTCTCATCTGAGAGAATATTCTCAAGTGCTAAAAATTTGCTTTCTGAAAAGCGTTGTGTTTNTCTTAGCAGTACCGGCAAGTAGTGTCTCATCTGAGAGAATATTCTCAAGTTCTAAAAATTTGCTTTCTGAAAAGCGTTGTGTTTTAGGGTCTAGTNTGTTATTCTAGATTACTACTGATTGAATAAATAAATAAATAAATTATTTATTGCAATCAGTGGAAAGAAATTAGATANATGTTAAATGCAATGAGTTTTAATGTATAACTCCTTCTATTTCTAAGTAGGCTGTAAGTAACTTTGTTATTCTAGATTACTACTGATTGAATAAATAAATAAATAAATAAATTATTTATTGCAATCAGTGGAAAGAAATTAGATAGAAATTATAAATGTTTTGCAGAAAACAGGACAGAACCATAGAATGAGTAACGTCAACCTAAATATTTTATCAGATATAATAAATATTTTAAAAAATTTCGAAGAATATTCGAAAGAGTTAGAAGGGGATAGGTACCTTACCCTACATTTAGTTATTGTGCATGTTTACTTTTTAAAACGAATTTGTGAAACAAATACTAATGACGAATTCGAAAGCATAACATCGGTTAATTTTAAACTCACGACATTATTTAATGATGTGGTTATTAGAAACCTAACTATTTTTCACAAAATTGCTTTATTTTTGTTCCCACCAACCAACAAATTATTACACTTCACAAACGAAGAAAAGAATTATGTTAAACAATATTGCAAAATCATGTTAGAAGCCTTAGCTATTGAACAAGATCTTAGCAATAATAAAGTAGTCCAATGAATCCTCTTTCAAACAATAAGGGACGTCTTTTCTCAGGATTTCTTCAGCCTTTAAATCCAACAAACAATCTTGATCGTGTTCAAAATGAATTACTATTATACGAAAATGTTAACGAAGCAATGCATGATAATTTTGATGTTCTACAGTGGTGGGAATTAAATAAGCTGAAATTTCCAATACTTTTTAAGTTGAGTTTAGAAATCTTAGCAGTACCGGCAAGTAGTGTCTCATCTGAGAGAATATTCTCAAGTGCTAAAAATTTGCTTTCTGAAAAGCGTTGTGTTTTAGGGTCTAGCCCTGTTTCGGTAGGCAAAATAATGTTTTTACATACGAATATGTAAATTAATTAATTATTTTTAGGAGTTTTATTTATTTAGTTTTAATGTATTTTGATACTCAACTTTTTCTAAATATCATTAAATTACTGAAAGACTTAGTTTTTTAAATAAGATTTTTTGTTTCTATTTTATAAATAGTTTTAAGTTCCAGAACACTGAAATGTTTTACATTTTATTTTCCAATAAATGAATTATGTTTATATGTATCTTTCTGTTGCGTACATAAGTGAATTGCTTTAATTTTATTTAATAGCTTCGAATAAGCTAAAATTAAAAAATAATTATAGTATTATATGATGCTTTTCATTTCAATTCAATCGATCCAATTGCGACACGATTTTATTTTTCAACTCAACTGCTCTTTGGTCGAAATGAACAAGCACGTATATATGTTTGTAAGCATAAAAGTGTATTAGACTGTGTCAAATAAAAATACTAATTTCTTTCTTTCGGTCCCATATAAAAATTTCATTGTCGGTCACAAAAAAATAATTGTGGCGCTCGCAAAAATAAAAATGTTTAATGAAAAAACCATTTCCCGCACATTCAATTTTAATACAATAAGTGCAAGCTTGAAATAGTTAGTTAATTTTTGGGAATTTTTTTTTGTTGCAGGTTTCGTATATTTTTTCCATATAAACACTTTGTATGGAAGAAAATTGCTGACACGCTCAACAAAAAGCAAAAAGGCAAAAATCAAGGCCGGTCCACATAGAACTTTCGCGTTGGCTTTGGCATTGGCGTTGGTTTGACAGAACGCACGTTAAAAGTATGCTTGCTACAATGAACGCTTGGCAGCAAATGTTTGGGTCACTAAATTAACATACTAACGACAGATAAATTAATATTTCATATCAATAATTGCATTAAAAACGATATTTCTTGCCCGCAATTGATTAAAAAGGAAAAATATTTCACGTAATTTTATTTATTTGCAACAGCTGACTAGCGACGCACGCGAAAAGATGAGAGTTCGTCATCTGTTTGCTTTGTGTAGGCGTGAGCGTTGCCGAATTTTAGCTATGTGGACGGCTGCATTTGAATTCATGTATTCATAGTCAGCTGTTGAAGCAACGCCAACCCAACGCAACGCCAAAGCTCTATGTGGACGGGCCTTGAGTCAAGCTACTTCAAACTGGCACCTTATTGTACTAAAATTTAATATGATACAAAACTACATACCTAGAATTTTTGAATTCTGAATAAAAAGTTTTAAATTTTGAGAACATTTCACTCAAATTGCTCAAATACTTTTTTCTATATCGTCGTTTAAAGTACAAAACCGGGTATCGTCATTCTTCAAAACAGCGTAACTGACATTTGATGCCAAAAATTGGATTTGCTCACACAAGCTCTTGGCTCCATCCTTACCCATTCGTCCTGAAAGATACTANTATATATATATCTCATGATCCGCTGATCGGATCTTAACCAGATTAGTATGGGACCACCTCTGAGACACTACCTTTCCGATGCAAAAAGAATTATCGAAATCGGTTGACGTGGTCCAAAGTTATGCGGTAACATACATAAAAAAAAAATAAAAAATAAAATATTCCGACGAACTGATAACCTCCTCCTTTTTTGGAAGTCGGTTAAAAAGAGAACCATTTTGAAATATGAGTGTTTTTACTCACTAGAAAATAATTTTTGCAACCTCACATACGCGGTTTTGCATTTTGTTGATACGCGGTTTTGTACTTTAAACGACGATGTACACTAGGGTGTTTTTTTTTCGGCGACTATTTTTTTACTCCCACCATGAAATTTTGCGGGAAATGTCTAGAAACAAGTTCCCTGATATTAATATTAAGTGCTCGACCAAGGCGTGAATACATTTCCCGTTCAAAATATACGATGGGGGCGTGGTTACAGTCCGATTTCGGCAATTTCAATTTCAGTAGGAACCTACCCTGGATAAAGGGTCACCTACATATCAAATTTCGTTGTGAAATCTCAAAATTTGCTCGAGTTATCGTCTGCACAGACAGGCAAACAGACGGACATGGCTTAATCGATTTCTCTTTTCATTCTGATCATTTATGTGTACATTTTTCTACATGTATCTCGATTCCTTTAGGCTGTTACAAACAACCGTTATGCGAACAAAGTCATAACTAGAATGCTGAGTTAACAGTTGTTAATTCACACAAACATCGTTCACTCACACAACCTCCTTCTTGCACAGAGTTAATTCACAACAACTCAAGCAAACTCTTTGATTGACGAATTATGTCGAGGGTGGATCGTTGCCTGTGAGAATGCTATGAGTTGAGCGAACTCATTGCTGTTCTGAATCATGAGATTCTGTCCTTTTGTTACCCAGGCACGAGATTTGCTGGAATGCGGCGTTAATGCTAACATTTTTTGTGAGGAGTGATTCAAGGTTCGTTTTTTATGTATTCGTGCAGCTCTTTCCCTGCAGGGATAGCTACCAATTGTGAACCAGAATGTTACCAGTTTGCGTTTCAGCCCAACTAGTTCACGTTGTATCCTTTTTCAATGTTAGCGACTGGTATTTTTAACATGGCGGTGTCATAGGAGATGTCAATTGTCCGCTCCTGCATCAGCATGCTACCAGTAGAAATACCAGTAGCATCATACCAGTTGACGGGATAGACTGCCTATTCATGCCCCGTGAAAAGCATAAGTATGTCATTTTGCTCGCGGCGCTGCAACAGTGGCAATGGTCGACAGAGTAAAGCTTTGGCACGCCAAATCAAGAGATCCGAGTTCGAATCTCAGTGAGCGAATCTTTTTTTATGTTTGTTTTTTTTTTTATTTGTTTATTTTTTTATTAACGTCTCTTGTGTAATTTTTAAATTTATTGTTTTAAAAAGAAAAAAAAATTATTTACACTTAGGTCTCTTTTTATGCGGTTTATTTTTATGCGGATTCGAATTTATGTGGTTTTGCAAACCGTCTTTTCGCTGTAGCGAATTTGCTTTTTTGAGAGTTTTTATTACTTCTTTTCAGCGAGTAAGAGACAATGTTTCTGTTAAATAATTTTTCTTTGTATTCTTACATAATTCGTGTTTTTATTACAGATAAAGTTTTATTTATTTCATTAATGTTCAGTTTTACATGGAATAATAAATGTTTTAGTGAAGAAATAAATTGTTTTTGCCAAGGAATGAAACCGATTCAAAATAACGTTCCGGTTTGGGTTTCGGTTTTGCCAAGTGTTTCGGTTTCGGTTTTGGTTTCGTTCTTCAAAATTTATTTCGGTTTTGGTTTCGGTTTCGTTCCGGTTTCGGTTTTTCACAGAAATTTTGTTGATATTATTTAAATCACAATGTCTTAAACGTTGAGGAAAGAAAATCGAAAATTACAGTTCACTGATAATATCAACACTAGGTTCTTTCCCTAACAATCCGGACCGGATTTGGTAATTAGAGAATAAGAGAAACATTTTCTTTCAAAAA
>NW_016166783.1:0-3123 GCF_001687245.7 Rhagoletis zephyria | reverse complement strand
CATTGGCCTTATCCGACAACTGGCGTATGATAAGCTGCGCCATTTCCAACTCATTTGACTTTTCTTTGAACTGATGTTCAACATCGGGAGCACGTTGCTGCATTACATCTAACAGCCTTTTCATTTCATCCAGATGAGCCGCTTGATGTGGCCAACACCCAAAAGGTTTGTTTACAAAGTGCATTTTTGAGTAGTTGAACAAATGCCAGTGGGCAGCCAGCGGGTCATTTGCTGGCAACAATTTGCAGGCTTGGGCCAGCGTTTGTTGCGGCTGCCGGAAAAGTAGCTAAATAATGAAAGCAATTATATGTATAGCGGAGTAGGAGGTTTTCCTTTATTTTAAAAGCTTGGTTACTGATTTCACTAATTGACGACGATGCAACGATCACCGTGGAATATTTCTGCAAATTGTTACCAGCAACTGACCCGCTGGCTGCCCGCTGGTATTACTCAATTACTGAAAAAATGCAAATCATTATAATGATTTCAGTGTTGTAACACTTTCAGCGATTTGCAATGCATTTAATAAGTACACATTCTTTACTTTTAAACAACTAATTTACCATTTAAAATTAAATAATTCCGTAAATCCGCGATTTATTATGCACTTTGTAAACAAACCTTTCAATTTCGCCCCAGCTGTTCGATTCTTTTTCTTTTTCTTATTGAATTCGTCTTTGCTAACTCATTCTGGTATATTTTGACTTCATGGCCAGTTGCTCTCAGCTCGATTGGCGCAATCTTGTATTCTATCATTCTTGACTGCGATTTGCAATGTGTGAAAGAGCTTTCTCTGAGAAGTGAAGCGTCAAAAAAAAAACAATCGGGCANCCGCTGGCTGCCCGCTGGTATTACTCAATTACTGAAAAAATGCAAATCATTATAATGATTTCAGTGTTGTAACACTTTCAGCGATTTGCAATGCATTTAATAAGTACACATTCTTTACTTTTAAACAACTAATTTACCATTTAAAATTAAATAATTCCGTAAATCCGCGATTTATTATGCACTTTGTAAACAAACCTTTCAATTTCGCCCCAGCTGTTCGATTCTTTTTCTTTTTCTTATTGAATTCGTCTTTGCTAACTCATTCTGGTATATTTTGACTTCATGGCCAGTTGCTCTCAGCTCGATTGGCGCAATCTTGTATTCTATCATTCTTGACTGCGATTTGCAATGTGTGAAAGAGCTTTCTCTGAGAAGTGAAGCGTCAAAAAAAAAACAATCAAGCTTGAAAAAGCATTTACAATTGCATCCTTCACAATACCAAAAATATTTAGCGGCTGTGGAAAAATGTATGTTTGTAAGGTGTTATTTTTATTTAAAAAACTAGCAGAGCCAGCGAACTTCGTCCCGCCCAAAATACATTTTTTGTACACGGTCAAAAATTTGGGTCTAATTTCTAAACCGCGCTGGGACTACTGCCTTTTTTAATCTTTTATAGTCTACTTTTTAAACCAGTCAAGCAATTTTTAATATATTGTGGTTTAAATTTTAGTCCAAAAAGTTCGTGGTTTAAAAATCAAACCAAAATGTTTTAATACTAGTTTCTAGGTTTCATATATTATAAATTTGGTTTAAAATCTAAACCGAAATAGAAAATGTTTGTACACAGCGAAATATGGTGTTGATTCAAACTCAACATATGAAAGCACATTTACATGCGTGGCTGTAGCTGAGTGTGCAAAGCTGCTTGATACAATTGGTTGCTACTAAGACTGTCCGGGTTCAATCCTCATCAGACGGAGCATGAAATTTTATTATTTTTTATTCTTAATTATGAAAATGTTTGGGTTTTAAATTTAAACAGAACTGTTTAAATTCTAAACCCAACATATCGAGCCCTAACCGCCAAAATAACGTAAGCGACATTTTTTTCAAAATTTTCTTTTTGATGCAGAAATGCATCCAGATGCTCTAGGAATATTTCTGCATCAAAAAGAAAACTTTGAAAAAAATGTCGCTTACGTTATTTTGGCGGTTAGGGCTCGATATGTGCCCTCTTTATTTTAAATTTAGAAGGAATTTGAAACTGAATTTATGTAGAATGGTCATATATGTAGTCCAAAAAGATTAAAATGAAACCGAAATTTTTAACCGTGTATTGAAACATGNCAGATGCTCTAGGAATATTTCTGCATCAAAAAGAAAACTTTGAAAAAAATGTCGCTTACGTTATTTTGGCGGTTAGGGCTCGATATGTGCCCTCTTTATTTTAAATTTAGAAGGAATTTGAAACTGAATTTATGTAGTTTGGTCATATATGTAGTCCAAAAAGATTAAAATGAAACCGAAATTTTTAACCGTGTATTGAAACATGTTGGTCCACCATTTTCACCAAGAGTTCACGTTCATGATTTTTAGTGACGCATTTGTCTTCTAATATTACGGTTTGGTGGTTGTCAGAAGGCATATTTGCCGCCTTAAATAACTTAGCAAAACTGTACATGCATACAGAGATACGTAATAGTTTCAGTGCGTTTGAAAGGCGCCCGTCCCCTTTTCAAATAACCCCAATTTTCCCTAAGAGCATGGGATTGATTTAATATATCTCTATACCATTTTCGAGTAATTTACCATGGGAGGTGCCACGTCCCTTTTCCAATATCCCCAACTTTTCTTCATGACCAGTCGCGTTTTATATGNAGTCACGTTTTATATATCTTGTACATACCAAGTTCCAGTACTCTTCCATGAAAACATTCAGAGATATGCAGTATGAAAAATTCGATGTGTATGGGAAGTGCCACGCCTCCTTTTCCGATAACCACAATTTATCTCCATGAGTATGCGATTGCTTTCAAATATCTCCATACCAAGTTCGAGACCTCTTCCATGAACATTTTCCGGGATATGCAGTATGAAAAATTCGGTTTGTGTGGGAGGTGCCACGTAATGTTTCCAATAACCGCAATTTTTATCCATGAATATGCAAATGTTTTCATATATCTCCATGCCATATTCGAGTAGTCTACCATGAACACTTCCAGAGATGTGCAATATGAAAAATTCGGTTTGTATGGGAGGTGCCACGCCCCCTGCGCCTAGCGGTATGAAATACACTTTACATTCGATTCTCATACCTACCATATATAACACAAAAAATTTCATAAAGATCGG
>NW_016166782.1:0-23219 GCF_001687245.7 Rhagoletis zephyria | reverse complement strand
CTAATGCATGAAAATCCTAACCTCAAAAAAATCACCCGTTAGATATAAATGGCTTTGAATCCTTAATAAGGATTAAGCGCAACACACTGGGCATTCGTTTGTGTTTGTTTGACTTGAAGAAAGGCAAAATAAGTCAAAACGGCAAATGTCTTAGCAACATTAACTATGTTCACACTTGTGTATACATGTATGTATGTATATACATATATGTGTGTGTGTTCTTTTTCTGCTTCTTCTGCTTTGGTATGAACGCAAAAAAAAACTCTTTCACTTTGAGTTGCGTGCAAGTGGTGTTGTCCTGCGGCGCGTTAATGCCGAATGACCAAGGCTCGTTTGCATTCGAGACCAAACAATGACGCTGCTGAAGAGTTGAGATGTGCGCATGCGCATATGTACGTTTGTTAGTTAGTGTCCTTTACCGCGTTTTGCCTACTTCGCCACCATTGTGGTTTTTCAATTCAGTTACGCTTGTTAATCCTATGCTGCATGCGCGTTCACGAAAAACGGCAGCCTCTGCAATTCGCGCGCTGTATTGAACATTCATTTTGTCCTGATTGTGTGTGTATGCCTAACAAGATTGCAAAGTTAAGCCAACACTAGCAGGCAGCTTATGCGCGTAATCCTGTTAGTTCAAGCCGTTCTTAGCAGAGACTCCATAAAACGGAGCGGGATTAAGCAACACGGCAGCTATGTATGTATGTATGTACAGAAAAGAGCAACTGCATAAATGTGCTGCGAAAATCCTGCTGACTATCTCGGCTCAGCAGTGAATGGAATTGAAGCAGATCCTTTTCAGCAACTTTATAGGTGTTTTTGCAGCCTTTACAGCCACTGCACTTTGTTTGCTTGTTTTGTGTTATTCTAAAGGATTTGTCAAGTTATCCAATTTGCAGAAGACGGTTTAGGGTTTATGGCCGTAAGCTTAGATTGCAAAATCAAACGTATTGAAAGAATGGAAATAAAATTGTTTTAAAACGAAATGAAATTGATTACTTAATGTAGTTACGTATTAATTGTTTACTTACCGTCGTTATTCTGGTCCTAATAATCAAAGAAGGATCGCTTCGACTGGTGCAAAGAAATGTTGAAAAATAAGCACCGGAGTGAGTCAAAACAGCTCGAAAAAAGTGGCAATCTACTGTTTGGGTCTATTAAAATGAACAGAAAACAGTTGACGTCGATCATTTTGCCGATTTTACCTTACTTAGCAACATGGTAGTGACTAACGGTAGACAATAATTGATCTGCCGGAAGTTTTCGGATGTGAGTTGGGGAAAGCCAAAGCACCAATTCTTTCGACTTCGCTTCGAAGGGTAACGAAAATGGCGCTATCGAAATAGCTAACAACAAAAGAATTTAAAAAGCTCAAAAAATATATAAATTTATTTTTATATTTTTGTTATAAAATAAAGCGAAACTAAATAAATGCGCCATGTCACGGTAAATTTTACACACAAAAAAATTAATATATTCGCGAAACTGTGGGCAAAATTTTGTAAAATTATTTAAAATATTCAGTGCAGCCTAGAAAACTCAATACTGCTACCACATTTTTTTAGAATTATTGTTGCTTTTTCACAATAGTTTTTCATTAAAAAGCTCAATAAAATTGTTGGAAAACTTTTATTACTTTTAAATTCTACAGCATTTTCTCTTTCGCTTGGAACCCATACTGTTATCCTATATTATACTGATTTCTTTATATATTTTTTTAAATATCAAAGTCTATTTAAAAAACCCTGAGGCAAGAGTGAAAAATTAAAAACGCACTTTTACTGAATTTGGCTTATAATTTCGTGGCATCGTTTAATTGTTGCACATGTTCTGAAATTTTGTTGGTATTGTCACACAGTGATATATTACATTCATTTCTTGCTGATATTTATGTGACACAAATTTTATAAAAATAAAATGCAAAAAACAAAACTTACGTACGCGTTAAGGAGTCAATCAGAATAAAGTAATGCCTCCATTTAAAACATAAATTTTCGATGTTGCCACTGTTCTTTTGACGCATTCAAATTGCAGCTGACAGCGATCAAAGGTGAGGAAGAAAACTGGCGTAAGATTACATACATTCAAAGTGAAAAAATTGTTTGCTAACTCTATATGTAATACGTACACAAACCGAATTGCGGGCTGATATTTTCACATTTAGAATTTAAATTTTCCACCATAGTGCAATGCGCTCTTCAGGGCCGATTTTCTAGTCTGTAGGAACCGTTTTCAGGTATTTTTGAATGGTTTTTCAGTTCTTTGGACTTATTTTTTCGAGTTTTCTGAGACCCTTCTTCGCTTCTTCTGGAATCGACTTTCGGTTTTTCTGATACACTTTTTTTCGGGTCTATTGAAATCGAGCTTCGGTTTTTCGGTACCGTTTTTTGTATCTTTTGGAGTCGAGTTTCGATTCTTCAGGAACCGTTTTTCGGTTCTTCTGCAATCGGCTTTCGCTTCTTCTGGAACTGATGTCAGGCCTTTTGTAACAGGTTTTCAGTTCCGCTAAGTTCTCTCTCTCGATCAGAATCAGATCCTTGTCCATGCGGACTTGTAAATATAAGTAGTTGCACCCAATATGAAAATTCATAAGCTGGTGACTTATAAAAGATAACACTCAAGGCCTCTATAAGAAAACATTCTATGGAGTCAAAAGTTTTTTGAGTTTTTAGCACTTTATACTACCAGTAAGAAAGTAAAATTTTATAATATCTCAAAGCACGATATTTTATATTACTGCTATTCGCTTACTAAATTGTCACGCAAACTTTTCATGCATAACTCAAACGTAATCCGTTATCGGATGCTTCAAATCCATAAAGTCCATATAACGATCCGTCAATTATGTATATTTATGTTTGTATATACATGTGTATTTATTCAAATCTCTATATATGTATGCAAGTATGTATGTATATTAGTTCCACGATGCCACAGCAGCGACACCAATAATTTATTTCGATTGCTGGTTACGTTTTTCCCCCAATCACATATCTGTAAATGCTCAGTTTACAATTTAATATACGCACCTAATTTAAAGATCCATTAAGATAAGCCCCAGCACAGTATTTACATGGCTTTATGTCTTCTTTAGGTATATCCAATTGCTACAATCGCAGTGAAATAAATAAATAAGCACACGCTGGAAATAACAATGATCATCATCCCACATACGAGCATGAGAAATAAATACAAATGCCCAACGAGTAAGAAAATACAAGAAAAAAAAAAACATTTGTCGTACTCGTATTTCCTTGCAAGAAACGTACAAAGAGCTAATGAAAAAAGGCCATCCACTTCACTCATAAAATGAGCAGTTAGCAATATTGCGTTCGTTATGGCCAATTTACCAACTAAATAAAACTAAGCATGTAAACAAATATGTCGACTTTCACATTCGTGGATAGTCACTGTACAGCTACAAAAACAAATACAGCGGCGAGTCTAAGAACCTGCATCGGCTAGAGTGGGCTTTNGTACAGCTACAAAAACAAATACAGCGGCGAGTCTAAGAACCTGCATCGGCTAGAGTGGGCTTTCCTGGACGGCGAACCATTTATGCTATTCTCATATATTCACTATCGGCTCATTTCTACCGGTGCTTTCTCACCTGACTCCACCCGTGGCGCATGTATGGCGCGTTGGCCGCATAGCCGCATGGCCGCATAGCACAGTCAGCGGTACGACTAAATGTGTTGGTACAAATGTACACTAATCAGTTAGATAAATAATGACATTAATTTCGAATATATTACCCTAGTAATTTGATATTTTACGCGCCAACTACACAGAAAATTCAATGTATTAAAATAAATTTAAATGCTTAGCCTCAACAAGCCATCGAAGAGTAACGCTATTGGTGAGAGTAGGGAAAGATGGCAAAAAAAGTGACTGAAAAGTGTACATGTAGCATAAAATGATTTGATCCCAGCTAGCCAAATGAGGAGCGCTCGGAATATGGAGTGAAAAAGGACTTCCACAGTAACACCTCGAATGATTGTTACCGGAGCGCTCCGAATATGGATTGACAAAGGACTCAAAGTGATTTTTTTTTTGTTATCTTCTCTTTGTTTACTTTGTACTCTACTCTACTACTCTGTAAAATGAAAATTCAATCAATAAGTGGTCGTCGCTTCCGAATATGCCTGAAAAGGGACACCGCAAAAAAAGCTTTTGACGTTATGGCGAATGCATTTGGAGGTAAGCAATAACGCATACAATATTAGTTTTGGCTAACTTTAGAAATTTTGAAGTACGATTATTAAAAAGTTATCTGATTCTGGAAAAGAATTCGACAGATAAATCATAAATTAAATTAGCAGCATTTTGAAAAACCATGAATCCTGCTTTTGGGTCAATTATCGGAGGGCGCCTAAAACACTCCGTCTAGGTTATCTTTGACTGATTTACCATACACGTAGTCTTTGCGTATTATCTGAGGGAGCTTTCTGGGACTACGAAACCACTCATTTAAAGAGTCCTAAAGGCACACTTTTTTATATATATTGAGAAGGCACTTTTCTCCGGCGGATGTGCTCCTTTGGAACTCTTTTCAGAGCTTCCCTAGGAGCATAAGCGCACCGTATAGGAAGTCCTAATTGTGCAGCCTGCGAACTCCGCTGGTTGGTTGGGACACTTTGAAATACAATTAATTTATATTTAGAAATTATCGCTTCACTTGGAATTTGGATGGATGTAAATACTTTCAATAGGGTTGCCACGTAATTGAAAAGCGGCATTTTATTGAATTATACACAAGTTGTATCAAATAATAATACATGGAAAGGAAATAATGTTAAAAAATCTTTAGTTTGAACACTCTTCAAAAATATTTAAATTATTTACTTAAAAGTTAAATGGGTTTGAAAATTTATTTTTTTCTCTATGTTTAGGAGGGCATTTCTAAAAAATCAAAATCAATTTAATTCTTCAGTTAAGTGAAATATGTATCATAATGCTAAGAGAAGGTTATTTAAAAAAAAAATTAAGTTTGAAAATAATTTTGAAAAGTGCTGCCACCTGTTTAAAATGTCGAACTTAGTTAACGTTTGCCCAATTATATGAAATTTTGAAAAAATTATTGTCAAACGAAAGAGTTTCAAATAGATTTAATTTGAAAATATATCTATTAGGGTGCATCTATTCGAAGAGTCGAGATAATACACAACTGAAGGTCATCACATCTAAACTGTTCTTCCGAATTTAAAAATGGGATGTCAAATTAAAGAGCTTGGTTTGAAATAAGGTTTAATTTTTTTAACTAAGAATTTGTTTAGCGGTTCAGGGTGATTTAAATTCCGATGAAATGAAAAACCTACACCATCGGGGAGCGACCTATTTTCATTTAGAAACGGCTCGACGAATTTAGATGAAATTGGATAAACAGATCGCTCATAACTTTGACTAAAATTTGGAATATTTTTTGGGTTGCCACCTCTTAAAAAAAATTCATTAAACTTTACGTTTTTAAAAATTACGGGTTGGTCACTATTGTATAAGTAATATTTCATTAAAACAGTTAGAACCACGTTTACATTTTCGGCCTACAAGCATGGGGACGTGGCAGTTATGCGATCTTTACCATATTTTATGTTTGTTCTTCTCTAATTGAAGGCAAGCCACAAGCCAAGTTTCAGCGAAATCGATGAACTTTTCCTTTTTGTTTTGTGTCTATAGTTTGGAAAAATTATTTATGAATATGACAAATTATTACCCTTTCCACTTTTATTGAAGTTGAAATTAATTTTATTTATACAAAATTTTACAGGAGAAGACAAAAACTTCTTCCGTTTCCTTGAAGTATTTTCCAAAATTTTGATTACAACATTTCTCGTACCCAAACCAAAGCAAAACTCCATACAAATCAGAATAATTGTACCTTTATTAAAAGATTTCGTATTATTTTGGACTTACCGGAGTTTTCGGTGCACCCTTTAGACTGAGAGAATTTGCCTTTCCTTGAATATAAATAAGAAATAACTTAATCGTTTACGAAACGAAGCATTTTTAATTTCCCTCGCTTCCTTTATGACAATATTAGTTTTAATACAAAGTGAACTTGGCTTCTTTTCACACCAAGTTAGCGATATGAATGTAATTGTTTCTTGATATATTCGTAAGAACCGGACGTAGCACCTTTCGCCTTTTTATTAAGACAAAGCAACCAAAATTATTCACACAATACAACAAAATAATTTAAAATTTCAGAATTAGTGGGATCAAAAAGAGCCGAATTGATGTAGGTACATTTTTTAAATGAATTTAAATTAATTTTTAAAACATTTCATACAAATATGGCTTATGAATCAGGTTTATCGCCATAATACTGATAAACATCTGAATTAACCTTTTACACAAAATTGAGTGAGTTTTTACCTTAATACACAAATTTACGACAAACAGCTTTAAATATTAAAGATGAGTAAGAAATATGTAATTTATGCACATTTAATTGACGTATTTAAATTTCTTAATTCCTTTTTAATAATGCTAATTAACGTAGGTAGATGGAAAATATTTGAACAGATTATGGCTAATCATGTATTATTACCAAAGCATTTTTAAGTCAACAAGTAATACTTATTTTATAATAATGAACTTGCACGTGCAATTCATTTTGAATTCAAATAAGTAATTAATTTATCTCAAACAAGGCATTACTCAAAATACCTATATATAGCATATCGATATGCTTCTAATGCATAGTTACAAAATTTAGTCAGCACTCAAAAGTCAACATCTGGCGGCACACCTTCGTACCAGTATAATCCCAGTTGTCACATTCCACTTGGCTGCATCGCTGGCATCTCCGGTTCATTCCGCCGAAACCCTATTAAATAAATACCCGCATATGCAAGCTCATAAAATACCCGCAAACATACACATAATGCTTCTAATGATATCACACTTCTTCGAGAGCTGTAGCTCCGCGCTCTCCGTTTTCGCATCAGAAGGCAATATTCAGCGAGTATTATTTGTTACGTAGCCCGTACCCTGTAGTGAAAAGCCAAACCAGTTAGAAAAAATACTAGTTCATTAACTAGTTTGTGCCTACCAGTTCGACAATTTCGAAGTACTTGAGTGCTCAGCGACATCTGCCTTTGAATGGTCAAAGCCAGAATGATGATGAAAGGATGAAATCGCAGATTATCGCATTAACTGTTATGATGCTAGTAGTATTTCAACTAGTAGATGGTGATGCACAGCCTTCTCGTAGGACATCGCCATGTTAAAAGTACCAGTCGCTAAAATTTAAAAAAAGGATAGAACGTGAACTAGTTGGGCTGAAACGCAAACTAGAATTTTAGTTCACAAATATTTAGTAGCTTTCCCTGCAGGGTACGTATACCTATATACATACATGTGTACATATGTATGTGCATTGCCTTTGATGCCTCTTCTCACCTAACGTGCCAACAAAATGAATCACATGTCTGGCGCGCAGAATGCGCCTCCTCCATTAAAGGCTAAGAGCAAACTGCTCAACCATCGGCCAAGCGGACAGCACAGCCAGCGGGCGGCAGCAGGCAAATTGACGCGTTGCAACAAACATTTCTCACATATGCGCGCCCATGTTGCATGCAACGCTGCCTAACTTACTTAATACAACACAGATGAGAAAATCAAAAAGGAAAAGAAAATAAATAAATGAATCCCAGGAATACAGCTTCAGCGCGCTGCGCGTGCAACGAACAGTTTTGCGCGCAATAAGCGTTAAACCACCTGCTGTTTTTGATGCCTCAATCCTTGTTGCTGCACAACAGCTCATCGGAAATCACTTAGATCCCAATAAATAATGAAATCACCCCCTTAAATTTCTACTTTTTGTTTTCAATTCGCTGTGCCAT
This sequence comes from Rhagoletis zephyria, assembly GCF_001687245.7. Taxonomy (NCBI): domain Eukaryota; kingdom Metazoa; phylum Arthropoda; class Insecta; order Diptera; family Tephritidae; genus Rhagoletis; species Rhagoletis zephyria. Next base: position 15,378 of record NW_016166782.1, on the reverse strand, counting down.
GCCCATTCTTCCCCCACACTTTTATGGGCACATTTTTCTTTTGTTTCGGCTTTTTTATAGCCCAAAGTATTGTGGAGAAATGGTGCTCCACGGTCGCTAGTTAGTTGACCAGTGGTGCGCCTGCGCGCACGGACATACACATTTGAAGGGGCATACAGCGCTACTCTCGAGCCTCAATGCATTGCGGTAAAGAACATTAATTGCTCGTTACCTAAATTCTAATATCGTCTACAAATTAAGTTGTTGAGAAGTTTGTTCGTTTTTGTAGTTTGTTTGTTTGCGTCCAACTCTTAAACATTTATGCGAACTGTCGTGCTGTGTCACTGTGGTGCGTGTTATTTTTTTCGAGTTTTTTTTTTTGTTTTTGTACCGTGAGTTATCTTGTTTTGTTGTTGATGTCATTGTTAATGCTTATGTTGTGCCTGTCGCCTCNCTCGAAAAATATTGAAAAGCTCGATGTATGAACACTTTCACATAGCTACATTAATTTAAAAGTTCGGAACGGCTTGGTCCCGCTTCCAGTGTGAACGCATCCTAAGGTTAATTACACGGTTTAACAAAATTTTGATCTTATCTCGAAAACGGGGCTGACATCATCTTATTTTTTTATTTGCTGTTTCGATTTACACAGTTTTTCTAGCACGTCCACTTTTTGTGAAAAAAACTATAGAAATGTCGAAAAATTGCAAATTGGCAAATTTCATAAATTTTTTAAAAATAGAATTTGGATATAGTTTTGCCGGAAAAAAACCACATATTAACGAAAATCCAATTCGTGTGATAGATTCTACCTCATGTCGATGAGTTGAATGAAACTTAGTGAAAAATTAAAAAAAAGCAGTTCTTCAATAGTATGCACTTATTTTCCCACAAATACGAAAATCTCGACATTAAAAAATCAATATCTCATATTCATCATTAGCCATTCCTTTGTGGAATGAAATTCCCAAAAAATTTTTTTTATGGTTCGCATTGCCATCGCTTTTCAAAGTCCAGCAATAGTCCGCAAGCAGGTAGTAGGTTCGATTTCCTATTACATATACGGATTTTAGATATGATTTATCTCAGTTCTTATCACCCTAACGTACCCCCCTAATGTCAATAAATTAAATCCCTCCAAAATTTATCAAGCTTTTGCTAAAAAAGTTTCCTCATTATTCCAAAGGAATTATTTAATTCATAATTATTTCCGAATGCATGTAGGTGACACGAATATTTGTAAAAAGACGACCACCAGGTTCGGCAAAAAACAATCCGCAATTACCTAGAAAAAATATTTTATATTCAGTGGTGTATGGCGAACTTTATTTTGTTTACTTGTAGATAAGTTGATACGGCCTAATGTACATACATATGTATATAATTAGTTCTTAGTAATCTCGAGCTTAACTCTCTAAGCTGTAATAAAAATAATTTGATAGTAGAAACAAATATTTTTAAAGCAAGCTTTCTAAATATGAATGAAATCGGACCTTAAATACTGGCTTACCAAATATACTGACTAGTGCGCCACCTATAGGTAAAATTTTCATTGGTGTTATTCCTATTCATGTGGTTAATATACGTTCTAAATATGAACTTAATCGGACTATAAATGCAGGTTTTGCAAATATCTCGAATCTTGCGCCACCTATCGGATTAGCTCGTTTTTGTTGTTGTTGATGTTGTTGTTGTTGTAGGAGCACTGGCTCGATTTTCATATTGCATTGGCATAGGGTTCTGAGCCAACTGTGAAGTTCCAAGTCTCTAGGTCATCGGGAAGTAGGTTCCAGATTTGCCCCTAACAAATATACATTCATACATACACATAGAGCAAGTTAAATAAAAGCTTGTAAAATAAATTATCAGCCATATAAAACCTTTGCCTCATTAATCTGAAATTGATAAACAATCTCAGATTCACCTGCTATCTTTCCGGTGTCCAACCTAATTTTATAGATTATTTTTCCGAAAATCTTCAAAACGTAATAGCACCTAATCGTTTGAGGGCTAACCAGTAGCTCTTCATATCTATCACCCTTTTCTCCGTGTATCAGACCTGGATATACAGCATTTTGACATCAGCAGAATGTAAATACTTTGATTGATTGATTGATTTATACTAAGTTCATGCTCATTTGCCCAGGAGTAGTCCTTAAGTTTCTAAATTAACTTCTTTGTCCTCCTTATCTAGAGAGATAAAATTAACTAGATTGAATAATCCGAGGTGATTGAGATAGATATCTGGCGTTTCCCCGACTACAGCCCCTCAAGCTGAGTTCTATTAGACAATGATAAAATATAATTGACTTGATTATGGTTTCATTTAGCCAATATATCTAGCTCTGCCCTCTTTAATCTTAAATCTTTTCTACCTTTTTGAGCCACACCTAAATATTTGGTTTCAAAAATAGCTTCCTGTCAAGCAACAATCCCAATAACTCGACCCTGTCAGAGATCACCTGTGTAGCTATCGCCAAAAGCTGGGTATGAGACAATTCATATCTATTGGTAAACAGCACGAGCTCCATCTCTCGAGTAGTAATAGCAGTTCAGCTAGCATAGCAGCTCTTGACCAAGTTCGTACAGATTGTTCATAGCCTTTCCTCGTCGTCCGCAGGCTTTAGTCTCCTTTGGAGCTCCCCCGGACTCCTCAGTAACCTTGGAAATTGTATGAAATGCAGATTCCACAGACCTAACCTTCTGCTAGTCATGCCGAGCGGAGCTCAAACGATTTAAATGAGTCCGATTTCTTATATACAGGTAAATCTGTTTCTCAAGGGTCGTCAAAAGGAAAACAGAGGGGCTGATTGGCCTGAAGTTCTTGCGAATAAACATCAGAGTCCTCCCAGTTCTCCGGATACATCCCCAATCTACACAGCACGCAGCTATTTGTTTTAGTCAGCGACATACACTTTAGTAGCCGTGCAAGTCCAGGGAATTTGAGAAGCTTAAAATGTTAATAGCCCAACAAAATCGGCTTTTCTGCGTTGGTTCGCCAGTGGAAGCTGGACAGTTCATTGTACCACCACCGGTTATGTTTTCGCAGAACTTGCTTTCGGCCCTTCCCAGTCCGACCTTTCTGATCAACTATACAATAACGGTGACAGGTAGTGGGCTATTGAAATTGTAATATCTATAACATCGGTTTTAATGGGAGCTGAAATTACTGGAATATCTAAAATATTCCACGACAATTTACTTCCTCTTCAAAAATTAATTTACAATGGGGATTACTCAGTCCCTTTTGCCAACAGGCTATTCACCGTCCCCGGTAACATTTTAATAAGCTACAAATCACCAATCGAACCTTAAATTCTTCATAAACCTACGCATTTGTAAACAATATAGCAAACGATTCATATATTAATTTAAGCTCATTATTAATTACGCAGAATCCAATATCAACACCCACATACAGCAAGGTAGATTTGTGTAAGCACACGCACGCCAACCGCCAACATTTTGAATGAGTTGCAAAAAAAAAAAAATTAAACAAAAAGCGAACAACGATAAATATGCATTAGTGTGTATGAAACACACACACAGTCGTGCGCGCTTCAAAACCACAACGACAACAAATCTATTAAAATATGAAATTAATATTAATTTCAATTAATGTCAAATTTAAAGTCGCTGAGCGCGTCAGATGTCATTTGTAGTTGTCGATTGAGTCGCGCTTGTTTTATGCACATACATATACATGCATACATATGTATGAGAGTGCGAGTATGCGAGAGGGTGCAGCTGAAGCTGAGCGAATATTTTTTCTTGCTATCATCTCACTTGCCAGCGCGTCGACGAGTTCGCTGCTTCAGTCTTTTGTTTCTCTCGTTTTTTTTTTGGCTTTGCATTTTACACTTGTTTTTTTTTTGTTCGCTTTGCGTTCATTTTATTTTATTAATCAGATTCACAATCGTTAAATTCGATGTTATTAGCGCGATAATGTCGCACAAATCCGCATGATTTATGACTGCCGAATTATGAGTCAACGCAAATGAACCAGTTGAACCGGCGACGAATGGTCGGTCGGTCGGTCGTATCGATGGCAAAGTGTGCGACCAGTGTGTCAGGTAGCAAGTATTGACTGAGCTTGTTATATTTGCGCTTTAATAAAGAGTGTGAGCTGAAATGTGTGCATATACATACATATTTACGTGCACTTGAGCTATTGCATGCCTTTTAAGGCGCTTGGAAATTTTGTGTTATAAACAATTTTTATGGTTTGCTATATATTGTTTTGCAATTTAGACAACACTATATTTAACATGTTCAAAGGTGAACTAAATATTTTTGTAGCACTTTGCTGTGGCGTCAACGGCGCAAATATTTAAGTTGATACCGTCAAATAAAAGCACTCACATGTTAAAGCAACAGCGCAACAAGTACGCGTATCACTAAATTTTTCAAATGATTTTTATTTTTTTTTTTGTAGTCGCCAGTTGTATTGCTAATAAAAAAAATCTCATTTGCGCCAAAATTATTAAAATTGTTATGACTACTCGTTTTGAATTATTTTATATGTAAGTAAGTGTGTGTGATTGGCAGTATACAAATTTGCGCTACACCGCAATTGCGACGACGACAACAACAGCTGTACACACCTCAAAGTAAAATTTATCGCTCAAAATAGACACCTCCCCCCCCCACCCAACTCGCTGCGCCCACTAGCTTGCCGGCCTGCCAGCCTGCCTTCCTGTCTGTCCATCTCAGGTGTTTATGGTGTTCATTAAGTAATTTGTCGCGCGTGTTCATTGACAGGCAAATCACAACGGCTAGCCGACGCCTATGCGCCAACGTACAATATATACATACATGAGTGTGTATGTACATATACAGATATGTACTGTACTTAATCCAGCTTACCTACAACAGGAAGTTATTGTCAAATTTTGACTTTTTTTTGCATTGTTCATAGCTTAATTGCTTTCAATGCTTTATTGGGGTGTACACCAAGGCCCGATTTTCACTCGTTCAAACACCCTGCAGTTATGTGTGAATATCAATGTTATTTAGCATTGTTGCGTTTTGTCTGTTGAAATGTTTTGGTAACACGTCTCTTTATAGTTTTATGACTTGTTTTTGAATATATTACAAATTTTATGTCCCAAGTTATGTGATTTAATTTGCCTTATTTACGCGCTGACCCAAAAACTTTTTTGAAATAGCGGCAATAAAAATTTTGTTTAAAATCGCATTAACAACGAAGTGTGGTAAATGCCAATGAAAGTGGAATTTTTTGCATTTTCAACAAAAGCTTAATGGATTTCATAAATTTGCTGCTAAAGCAATTGTTATTAAAAACCAAGAAAGTTTTTTTCAAATATTGAGTAGTTCAGTATGAAGTCGTAGAGCCAAACAAGAAGATGCAGTAAGAGATTTTGTTATGAAAATAAAAAAATATAAATAAAAAATAAAAAAAGTTAATAAAACGTTAGTGGACTTCTATTCACTAAATATTTGTTCGAGCTTATCCTGCAAAATATGGTACACGCGTCGATGTGGTCACACAAATACTACAAGAACTTTCAGCTAATTCCGTCTCCGAACGGCAGACGTTTTCTTATGAAAACCCTTTTTCTGGGTAGAAGTACACTCGGATGATTATCTTTGCCCTTCGAAGGATGGCGGCTATTAGGCAAGCTCCGGTTTTTAGAGTTGGTCGGTCTAGGTATCTAACTTACGTAATGATGTCGAAGCAACCACCAACCAGGCTTATTACTATCTTACCTTGGCAACAATGACTCGGAAGTTGTTGGCGTTTTAGAGACTTTAATGCCTTCTCATCAGCCAGTTAGGTGACTTACGGAAGGTTCCAAGACCGTGGCGAGCTTCTGAAGCAACAACCATGATGAGTGATGTCCATAATGTACTTAAATTATGGACGAAACACTGAAGCTAGCGGAGAGGACGAACCCGAGCCCCCATTCAATGATGATGAAGTCGATATTCTACCGCCTGACTATGACGAGGTCCGAATAGCAATTACGCGGTTTAAAAACGACAAAGCTGCTGGAGCTGTCGACCTGTCAGCTGAGCTATTCAAGTACGGCGGTGGGGTGTACTCAGATGAACGCATTCCCGAAGACTAGAATTTGGGTGTGCTCTGCCTAATCCACAAGAAAAACGCGACACCGCCATTCGCGCCAACTAAAGCTGGATCAGCCTTCTAAGCACAGATGGCAAAGTCTTATCGAGCGAAGTGTGTGAAAAACTGAAGCCCAACGACAAAGAACTGATGAGGCTTTATCAGTGTGGCTTTAGACCTGGAAAATCCAGCATGGACTAGGTATTCATAATACACCAACTTTTGTAAAAGACCAGCCAGAAAAGGAACTATACCCGCCATCTATTTGTTGATTTCAAAGCCGCTTTCGACAGCACTAAAAGGAACTGACTTTACGCCGCTATCTCCGAATTTGGTATATCCAAGAAATTAATTGGGCTATGTAAAATGACGTTGAGCAATACCACCAGCTCCGCCAGAAATAGGAAATACCTATCCAAACCTTTTTACGCCAAAGGGGGTTCCACACAGGGCGACCCCTTGCGTGGCATTTCCTTAATCTTATATTTAAGAAGACCATAAGAGCTGCAGAAGGCAACCGCTCAGGAACATTTCACTACAAGAGCGTACAATTGATGTCGTATGCCGATGTCATTGACATCATTGGTAACAAAATCCGCGAAGTGTCTTCCTTTTCCAAGATGGGTAGGGAAGCAAAGTGAATGGGTGTGACCGTGTATATACATATATTATATGATCGGGTAATTTTAACCCATATTGGCAACGAAAAGATAATATAACTAGAAGGTCAAAATAAAATTCAGTGTATGATTCTTATTACGAGTCACACTAATCCAGAAAATGACGGTGGAACCTAGCTATTAAACTCTTTGCGATTTTGGCCGGTCAATAAAAAAACCGACTTCAGTAATTTTTCAGCTAAGCTTCCTTTGCAAACCCTAGCAAATACGTTGCAAATATTACATATTCTTCACCTACTATCGTATAGGCTAAGAAATATAAGCATTGCTTGGGGATTTATTCAATTATTTATATTGGCGTAAAATAGCCCAGACCTCAATCTCACTGGAGTATTTTAGTCTTTTTTAACAGAAACATTTATCGCCCAAAGCAAACCGAAGCTAAAATTCTAAGGAGGCTTTGGAAACCACTTGGATAAATTAAATCTTACCGAAATCCATGAAGATATTGTAACAGTGCATGACCTTGAAAAACCATTAAAACTAGTTTATCCCATTGAAAGAAGAATGAAGGGGACTTTTTTATTTTCGGGTGTAGCACAAATATATTAAAATGATTTTTTGTTGTTAGATTAAGAGTCTTGGTTGTGGAACAGACTAGTTAAGATCATTTAATGTTCGAACTAAAAATATTACTCATATTAGTAAAATAAACTTCGGTGTTTTTATACTGTTAGTGTAGCTCACAGGAATGCCAGTTGGCGTACAATAAAGTGTATAGACAGGGGACATAATATCTCGCTAAAAAGTTGAAAATTTGGCATAGAGTCGCACAAAACCTTATTCGATTTCACTATCACTGAACACTATCACAAACATATTCACTTTCCACCTGATCTATGTGCCAACGGAAGTCATAAACTTTTCATTACTGCATCACATTGCGTGGCCAATCCACATTTCCATTGCCTGCTCTTTTCCTCTCTGATTTTTAAATGACATCTTGAGGCTTAAGGAAAACATTTGTACGTGACATGCAGTCATAATTTACTTCTTATTCCTATGAACTCAATTGTTATGCAACACATATTGGGCTACTAAAAAGGTTAAGACTTCATTTAACTGAAATTAGATTAATATCAGTGCTTCTACTTATAAAGGGGAAGCCACAAATCGTGATGTCTCTTCAACGTCTTTTAGTGTTCTGTGTAGGCGTGTGTGTGTGTGTGTGTTTGTGAGAGGGTGCTTGACAGGTGAAATGCATTTCATTCACAAATAGTTTTTTTTTCCAAATACGATGTTGGAGTAGCATACATTTTCAAGAACTGTTAAAATAATTGTGAAATATTGCGACGCGATTATCTAATTTTTAATAGTGTAATCGCAATCAGAGCTAGAGCTGTGTTGGCCTTCTGCTCATTCATTAAATTTAAAATCGACAAGTGGTTTGGAAGCTGCGCGTCTTAAGCGTACATATGCAATGTAAGGGAGAAGCAATCTTGTTAGACGGGAGTCAAATGATTGCAGGATGTTGTGGTGCACCAAGATTCCTATCTATTTTTCCAGGGAAAGCAACATTGCAAAGATACGAGCAAGTAAAAGTAATAAAGGTTATTAAAAATTTGAAATCAGTACTACGATATTCTTATGCACTAATTAAGTTGTATATATGTATGTACATGTGCATGGAGTATAAGAACAAGAGTGAGTGATAAATCCGTGTCACACACATATTTTGAAAGCATTCTCAGAATATGTAGTATTATTATGACTTTGTGTGTAACAATTTGTATATCTTACAGTTTATTGTTGATGAAAGAAATATAATTACGTATTTTATATAAGGTACGATAATCTCCTGTTTTTGTGAAATATTAGTTCTGTTCACGTAAAAAAAATATCCAATAAAGTAAAGATTTCGTAAGACTATTTGGTTTGACTACGGTATTTTTATATGTCATATACTTTGTGTATTAATTAATTTACTTAGACCTTTCAAAGAGGTGGCAACCCTCTTCAAAGTATTTTCTAGCTTAATCCTTTTTAACTCTCCTTTGCCGGACATTGCGATACATATTTTAAATAACTGATGAATTAAGTGGAATTTGATTTTTCAAACATGTGGCAACCCCGCTAAATACAGTACAGAAATAAAAATTTTACAAACCCTCTTAGATTGATACAGATATTTTAGTAATTCTCATTACTCAACTCATTAAATCAATTGAATTTAACCTTTTATACAGGTGGCAACCCTCTTCCAACACCTCAAAAATATTTTTAGCTTTCAAACTAAAATTTTTTTAACACGTCATCGTTTGGCATCCATAATTTGATATTTCTTATATAACTTCTGTATAAATGAACTAAATTCGACATTTCAAGCAGGTGGCAACCCCGCTTCAAAATATTTTCTAACTACTACTTTCTGAAATCTCTTTCTTTTGGCACCCATATACATATTGATACATATTTAACTATGATTTTTTAAACAGGTGGCAAACCTCCTATAGCTCAGCTAAGAAACAAATCTTTTCAAAACCATTTCGATTGATACTCATTTTGTAATAATTGATTTATTTGATTGATTTAAATAACTTGAATATTATTTTTTAAAAGGTGGCAACTCTTTTCGAAAACGTAAAACCTTATTGCACATGGAGTCCAAGCCTTTTAACTTAACACCTCATTTCGGATTATCAAACGATCGCTGCGGACATGATGGCATTGATTATTAAATAATTTGAGTTTAATTGTTCAATAGTTGGAAACTTTTTTTGAAAAACTGAAACCAATTTCCACATCTAAAGACCAACCGCTTTAATTTGATATCTCATTTTTGAAAATCGGGCGAACGGTACCAATCTTTTGTCCTGGACAAAAATCCCTTCGCGTATTATATATGTATTTAGATTTGCCTTAGGTCTTCATGGGTGTACGATTGATTCCAAAATAACTTATTTCCTTAGAAAACTAACTAACCAGTCTGGATTATAACCCGCGCTCAAAATTATTGAGACATCTGGCTTCTCTTGCAAATAATTTCAGATACACATCTTGAAAGTTTCGTTCGATTTGTAAGAAATTTAGACAAGATATTATTTTTTAAGTTTACCAAACATTGTCGGGTCAAAACTTTAGCTATAAGGGGCGTTGTTGTAACTATGTTCGCAAAAAGTGAAGATATATATTTTGAATGCCAATAGTTCGTAGCTTTATTATTATTCTTTTTTTTTCTACGGCAGTACATCTCAGAGGCATTCAATCTACGTATAAGGTATCCAACGTGATCCTCTCGGATGTGGTTCCTAGATTCGATTTAAAATTTAATTTTTTTGTTCCTCTTATCATCGGCTCTTTCAGGCCATCGTTCCAAAACTTTAAGTTCTTCCGCTTTCCACCACCCCTACGCGGATTAAGATTATGTTTTAGTCCTTTATCGCGCTTATAAAACCAAATACCTAAACATTTTTGCTCACAATTTGATTCCTGGCAGGCAGCGCCAGACCTTAAGAGAGCTTCCCCATGCTTCAACATTCGGAAACTCTTAGCAACATAAGCAACTCCTAAGCAAGTTGCGGCAACAAACGAGTGTTGAACTCAAGGCAGAAAGAGAGAGAAGAGAGCGTTACTGAGGCCACCTCGAGTTATCTGTAGTAGATGCGACTAAAAATTGACGTCTGACTTGGAGCTAATGAATGTGGATCCTTAAAATTCAAGCGACAGTATCCTGCAAAGGACCTTTTTATAAGTGAACGCTGTCTGTTATAAGCCTTTGATAGGAGTATACCTGTATGGCATTGCCACCAGTGTCATTGTCAGCTATTTATATGTATGTCGTTTAGGACCCTCATTAGGGACGATGTCACCGGTGACAATTTTCGCTACTAGGTATGTACAATATGTTTAAGCTGTGTACGTATGCAAAAGCGCAAATTAAATTCCACAAATTTATGCTATCAGTGCAATTTTTTTCCGATAACAATCGAACTAGTTTCATCAGCAGGGGGTGCCTGTGCGGTGCACTGTGGCCCAGCATAGCCGGAAATGTCAACGCACTTAGCATGTTGCCCCAAAAACCTACGCGAAATGCTTTGCCAAAACCGTTATAAATAACACATTTTGTCAGTTGAACAAATCAAACGTTTTGTAAATGAAATTTTGCAATGCAAAAACCAAATGCAAAGTGAGATAATTGTACATACAAACATGCAATACTTTTAAGTAATTTGTATTTTTTATACGGCTGCTGCGACATTGTGACAAAGCGCGTCTGGCGGTCTCGAATTTAACCAAGTCGCTTGTTTTTATTTTGTAATTGCAGTTTTATGGTCGCCGCTGTGGTTGTTGTTGCTGCTGCAGTTGGTGCCTTCAGCGGCATCACTGGTCACTCTTTTACGCCCAAGCACTGTTTGTGGTTTTTGCTATTATTGTTCGCTTTGCTGTTCGCCGTCCAATGTTTTTTTTTGCGCACTGTGCAGCGTTGCGCTTGCGCTTTGTGCCACCACAGAGCAAAATGTTGTGTTCATTGGTCCATTTTAAAAGCATTTACATTAACATTATTATGAGTTTAAGGTGTTCACAATGTTGTCGCTTTGTTGTGCTCACTTTTTGTTTTGCGTATTTCATTGCTGTTGCCTTTGTTGTTGTTGTTGCTTGTAATATTATTGGCGCTTTGCGCACGCGTGTGTGTGTGTGTGTGGCATTGCGCTGCGCTGAGCAAAACAGTGCAGCAAATTCGCTGAACAGCTGCTTAAAGCCCTATGCACCGGCATTTACGATGGCTGGAAAAACTTTTGTGCGCATTTTCTTTGCCTTCGCTGCATTGTGGCCGCGTTGGGGTCCCACCAAAGTGCATGTGTCACATGTGGCATGTCTTTGGCTGTACGGACATGAATAAAAAATACAATTACAATTGCGAAAAAAAGTATCTGCGCTGCTATGACATTGCGATCGCATCGATGGCGCGCTGATAACTTTGAAGTTGTATTTGGTGCTGGTGCGCTGGTCGACTAGCGGCTAGCTAGCTGGTTGGCATTTTTTTGTATGCGCATATTTTTAAACTTTGTCTCCTTTATTTATTTTGCGCGGCCCTGTGCCGGTGGTGCAAGATTTGGCGCTTTTAAGCCGCGCTTTAGCACGCAACTCCGCTGCTCAGTAAGGCCGCTCCGCTTTGGAGTCAGCTTTCATAAGGGAAAAAATTGAGCTGGAGTTTGAGGGGGAAAAACTCGCCGCTGAGGGCGACATCGCGACATCGGACAACTTAAGGGCGACAATTCACTCGAAAGACACTTTGTAGAAATTATTGTTAACAAAATTCATTCAATGCCTTTGAAGTGGAGTAGAGTGGAGTGGAGTGGTGGAGAGGGGCAAAATGAAATAAAGCAAGCATTTACACATGACATCAGAACTGATTGCAGAAGTAAGTGCACGGAGAGAAATTAAGGAAAGAAATGAGAGATAGTTAACTCGAGCAGAAGGGCGTTGATTCCCTGCTGGTCGAACTTAACTCATTGGAGTTCCTTCTAGTATTGTGCTCGTCCCTAGAAAAAGTAACTTGGACGGACTTCTTTCCCCTGCCCTTAAATGGGTCACTTACCAGATTTCTTTCGCGGTAAGGTATTTAGTTTTAATCGTATGCACCTCTTTGATAAAACCCGCAATATCTTTGGTGTGGTAGAGCAGATTCTGAATTACTGACCCTGGGATTTTAGAATACTTAGTGATGTCTCCAAAACTGATGCTGGGCAGGATCTGATGTCTTCATTTCTCTCTTTGGGAACATGCCTCGGTATTTCATGCCGGGGTATTTGCAATCCTCAAAGTCATGGACTACGTTGTGGTCATTACGTGAAAAAGAGGAGTTTTGTACTGACAGCCAAGCTGCAATCCAAGTATTATTATTTTCAAGCTAGGGCGGCAATGTGAATCTCGACTAAATTATTAACTTGACAATAATGGAGTTAGATTGTAGTGCCTTTATTTTTGTGCAACTATAGGCCAATAGGGTCGGCCCTACTACAATAAAAAACATCTAACATTTTGCAATATAATTAACATGCCCTTTCAGCTTTCAAAATTAAGAAGATTCCAAAGCAAGATATTAAATTTTTTCAGTGTACATCTTCCTCAAGAAAAAAACTGCATATCCAGAATGACCACATAAAAATGCAACAGCAGCTAGTGCCTAACAAAACTGGAAAACCTTACACACATTCTTGTTCATATGAAATTTACGAGCAAATCAAGCATTTAAGTATCGCATTACAACTTGTTCGAATGTTCGATGAGTTGTCATGTCATGTTTGTGTAACTCAAGCGACTTTGTTTCCCCAGCACAGCACAGGGCGCACCAATTCAGCGCTGCTCTGCCCAACCAACCCGCACTCACTTCAATGTTCACTTCCCATTTCAATTTCAATTGGATATTTTTACAAATGTTTGACAGTTTTTCTTGGTTCTTATTTTTTGTTTTCATTTATTTCATTTCACTTTTATTCTATTTATTTGTGATTGTTGCTGCTTAGAATTGTCACTTGCGTAAGTAAAATTTATTTAGATCACTTTGCATGCGAAGAACATGACTTGTAACATGGCTAATAAAATTAACAAATACGGGGAAATGGATGAATACCAGTTTTTAGTTAGAATTTCAAATCTCAGGCAAAGCTGTATTAGGGAGGTCTGCTTAAATTCTCAGGAAAACTAGTAAGTGTTTGTATGAGTGAAAGTGAATAGAATGTTTGGTTGTACACATACATACATATTTAGGGGCACTGGAATCATCTAAAAACAGGGACAATCAATAAAATTTACTTTGATTTTGAAGGTGATAAAATGTCTAATATTGTTATTTCTAAGATACCTTTTTACTCTTGGTTGACTGTGGCTTCCTTTTTACAAAAAAAAAAAAAATTAATTTAAAAAATTAAAAAAAATAATATTTTTAATTTTTAAGCTAGAAATTAAAGTCTAAATTTTTCCGATATTTTTGATCAGCATCGTAATTATTCTGGATTTTTCAGACGATTTTCTGGGTATTGTTTTCGGTACCCTTGGAGATTTTTTTCCGAATTTTGACAAGTTCTCGAATTTCATCTTCGAAAATTTAATCGGCACTTAATCGGGACTCCTCGCATTCTGTACTTTCAGTATTTTTTAATATGTTTCGGGATTTTTTTCCACTGTACTTTTCGGGAGTTTTGAAATTTTTTTCTGGACCTTTCAAGATATTTGATGTATTATGTTTCGGGATTTTGCAGAACTTTTTGAAATGTTTTCTGCGGTTTTTTCATGAGAGTATTAGCGCTTTCTTAAATTTTAATCTTTGAGACTTTTCCATTAATGTTTCGGTATTTTTTCGAGATAATTCTGGATATATTCCGGAACGCTTTTGAGATATTCCCTGTTGTACCTTTCGGGAGCATTTAAAAATTTTTGCTGGGATTTACGGGATTTTTCATATAGTATTTTTTCGGAATTCTCCGGAACGTTTTTTGGGCACTCTTGGGTGCTGTTCGAGAGTTTTCTAGATTTCCCAATTTTTACTCTTCGAGAAATTTAAGGAAATTTTTGAATTCATACGGGATTTCTTGTGATTCCTCCGGCTCTATTTTTCGAGAGTTTTTAGAGCATTTTAAGGTGTTACCGGGATATCGTAATTTTTTTTGGTTATTTTCCGTAATGTTTCCCGTAATTTTCGGGTTTATTTGTGTATTATTTTTCGATTTTGCGGGCGTTTTCGAGATTTTTCGGACCTTTTCCGGCGAATCGAGATTTTCTCTGATAAAGTTTTAAGGTATAATTTTCAGCAATTTTAGGGGTTTTTTGTACTACTTTTGGAATTTTTTTGGTAATTTTTGAAATTTCTGTTGAATTCCTCGTGCTTTATTTTTCGAAAATTTTCAGATCTCATACAAATTCGTCGGTACTTTTTGGTATTATTTCGAAATTTGGGGATATTTTTCGGGAATTTTTCGAGAATTTCTAGATGAAAAACAAATATTTATTTGTAAACTTTGCTTTTTATGAAGTCCTTGAATTTAAAAAGCAAAAACAGTCTGCATAAAGATAGTTCTCTACTATTTTTTGTTTTAGAAAATAAATAAGCATTTCTATACATGTAAATAAATTTTTTTTAATCACGGTATTAATGACATGAATCAAAAATCAACTTTTTTTAAATATCTGAATATCACTAGCAACATGCAGACTCTATAAAAACTCCATTAGTTTGCTGGCAGATATTGGCTTATTGCCTTCGACAATAGTTTCGGTGTGACCTTATTTACAGTTTAAGCTTGAATGTCACTATTTATTTCATTTGATTGCTCATTGAAGATAACATCATTTAAATATACCACAAGACGAAGAAACGACTTTTAATTCACCTTACTCTCACAGTGTCTGTGGCACAGACATTTTTATCAAAGCGAAATTATTCAAATCCGTGACAATAATTAAAACGCTTAAAGCCCACATTAACAAACGATAAACATATGCAAAGTCGTTAAAACAAGCGTACGAAACGTAACAAATCCAAAATTTATTGCGTTACCCAAGCAAATACAAAAGCAAAACAAAAGACTTAAGCGACAAACTTGCGAGCGGTGAAAAAAATCGAAACACACTAACACTTCAATTGGTGCGAAATTAAGGTGCACGCATATTTTTTAATACTTCCACAACAGC
>NW_016166781.1:17270-23219 GCF_001687245.7 Rhagoletis zephyria | reverse complement strand
AGCGTAGGATTGCTTATATTCCTACACCCGATAGTTATCTTCGAGAGCTGAAGAAGTGTTTTCCTAAAAAGCCTGCTCTGCTCTTTAGTTAAAGTACGAACACTTCCACTTCCTTATCTCTGAAATTTCTGCAAAATTCATGGAAGAATACTCCTAATATCGAAGAGTGCTTACCAAAAAGCCAATATCTGGCTAAATAGGCCATGACCTTCTTCTGTCTTTTTCTTATCAATTTCAGGTCATAGTAGCCTCTTGGGGCTAGAAATTCGTCTTTTTCTTTTTATTAGTGATAATGAAGGTATTTTGTGCCTTTAGGGCTTGGGCTGTACCCTAACGGTTTCATGAGTGTTCGTTTTTCAGCCCTTCTTTCATTTAACCGTACAATTTTTACCTTTTTCGGCACATTTACAACATAACCAAATTAATTTGCCAGAAATTTTTTCGTCCTATCCAAAGTACTTTCTGTTGTACAAACCAAGCGAGTGGTTTCGAGCAGGTGTTGAACTAATTTCAAACAGAGCTCTACGGAAAAATAAGTAGTTGAGTGAGAATCTCGAAATTATAAAAGGCGCTGTAAAGGTAGATTCTTTTCGTATTTTCGTACTTTGAGGCAGATTTGACTAGCTTCGAAATTAGTAAAATCAAACATAAATATTCTAGGTACATTTGTCTGTATTTAGGTACAATATTTTGCACAAATTAGATACATTTTCAAAATTATTTAAATTCCCCACTCTGATGGGTATTCAAACTCTTCAATTCGATCGCGTGCCTTCGCGGGCCTTCTACATGGCATTTAATCGGTAGGCTAACTGACAATAACTAATACAAATTGAATCGATAGTTTTGGTGTTAAATGACAACTTGAAAAAATAAGACGACACACGAATAGATAACGTAAGCAGTCTTCATTTATATATAGTATGTACATACAAGCAGGTAATTAGCTACATACATAGATATGTCTTTATGAATAAGTAGAATAAAGTTGGTCACGAAGAGAGAAAACAGACAAACAGATTCTGATTGGACATTTACTTACATAAATATATGTGTGTATGTGTGGTTACATATATCCATAACTCATACACATATGTACTTATCATAATCATAATCTTGGGGCTTACCTTATTTCCTACACTTCTTTGTTTCGATATTGTATGAGTTCGAGCTGGTTTATATTACTCAGAAAGTGAAGCGTTAGAGGTACTACATAAAAGCGCTTCAAAGCGAGTAAAATACAGTGCAGCAGCTGGCTTGGAAATATTAAATTGCGAAAATATTTGCAGTAGCAGAAATATTAGTAAATTTTCTTTAAAGTAATTTTAAATCAAAGAAAATTTATAAGAAGCTAGAATGAGAATATTTTTTTAGTTGTAATAAACGTTATTTAAATTTTGTATAAAATAAGTAGAAGCTCATATGATAACAGCGCAGCAGAGCCGAGGAATTAATGCTGAGTAGTGATCGGCGAAGGATATTAATGCATTTCTTTTTGCTTACAATTAGTTTAAGACGTAGCCTTCCGAAGAAAGTTTGTAGTAATATTTATACTGTAGTAGTAGTAGTACTTATTTAGTAGTTTTTTTTTACGAGTACAGCTTTTGTACGTTTGCTGTTGGTAGTAGCAATCAGTATGTATTTATTAGCAATAGTCGTAGGGCAAAGGCCAAAATTAGTAAGTAACAGCAGAAAGTAATGTGGCTGTAGTATGGTATTAGAATTAGCAACATTTCTGGTAAATAACTAGTATATACTTAGTTGTTGAAGGCAAACAGCAGACTTATTGTAGTAGTAGTAGTAGTAGTAGTAGTAGTAGTAGTAATAGTAATGACTGGACTGCTATGGGATAATTATACAAGTACATATTCAGAGTTCACTGCGGAGAGATAACTTTCGAATTGAGGTTATTAAAGTATTTACATTGTTTTGGTTTTTTTTTTTTATTGTTAAATCCAAATTTTCGTCAGTTGCTGTATTTTGCATTAATATTTAGTATTTCTTTTAAACAGTAGTTAATGTATTTGTAATTTGCACAACTCTGGGACGATTATTTTTAATTTTAATTGATTAATATTTTTTTTTTTATTTCCTATTTAAATTATATATATTTTGGTTTGGAGACATTGAAGTTGGAGTTGGTGATCTTCTTTGGTTACTACTTTTTTTTTAAGTTTTATTTGTGGTTTTTGAATTTTTCTGTTTGGTTTCTACAATTGTTCAGTTTCTATATTCAAACCTTCTTCGACGACTAGCGTACGTTCCTCGACGAGTGTTTCCTCTGTTAACGTTGTGCATAGCGGTAATAAGGTTGTGATTTTGATTTTCGTGCGTTTTGGCAAGCGGCAACAAGCAGCAAGCGATATGGAAGCAAAATTCAGTGCGCATAGGAAAAAAAAAATAAAATAATAAAAAAAAAATAATAATTGCATTTCCATTAAAGCCATATTTAAAAGCCTAATTCGCTTTTTTCATACTTGCTTACCGTATTTAATATGCGTTATGGCCTCATGACTTTCAATTACTTGCGAAGTTTCAATTGTCCTCTAAATGTTTTTTTTTTTTGCATTTTTGTGTTAGCAGTTTTAGGCAGAAAGAGAAAATAATATACATATAGATTTAATGCAGTTTAGTGTAGAGCATATACTACATATATACATATGTGCAAGCTTAGAAAAAAAATCTACGATTATTATTTTTTTTGCTTTAATTTCGGATTAATTACAAATTTTGCGAATCGTACATAGACACGTTTCTAATAAACTTCCTACTCTTTTCAGACATGTTTGCGTACTCTAATAAATCACTTCGACAACTACCTACATACAAACATATAAACAACAAGTGCGCTCGGGTATAAAAATCAGCGCTTAGAAGGGTAAGTAGATAACTAAATTTTTATAACTCAAATTTTTTATATATAAAACTGGCTATTAAATTAAAAAAATGGAAAGGTAAAAATTTTGGGCTTGAAAAAAAAATACCCAAAATAAAAGGACGCACATTTTAATTATGAATTAAAGGTAATAAATTATTTTACACTATGCGTTATTTATATTTTAATATAAAGTTGATATAGTTACTGCAATTAAAGGTGGAAAACAGTATCCAACAAATGGCCACCCCAACTGTGGTGACAGACTTTTATTATGCTTTCGCGAGATTTTTAATCAAAATTTCACACAATTGCGGCCCAATTTCGCTAATAACGCTTTCAATTGTGGGCGAAATATTAAAAAGGAAAGACATCGCAAGACGTTAAATCGCATGTTCTTGCTTCTCAGTTTGTTTAAGTGTGTTTCAACAATAATAATTCACATTGTTTTTATACATTTATTTATGATGTCCTACGTACAAAATAAAAATATGTTCAGCGCAAATGAAAAAGTGCGTTTCTGTTGGCATACCCTCTAGTACTAGGTAGAGCTTAATTACAATTGGCAATTTCTATTTAGAGAATCTGTGATAATACAATTCAAGTTTTTTGAATAGATTTCAGATCTTGATTTCACGCTTACATAATATATTTTTACTTAAAAAGAACATACCCCTACATACACTGGTGGCAGACATAACAGACACACCTTCTTTTTCCCAGTTTTGGCTTATTTCTTTAACTTATTTAATGTTTAATATTTTTTTGAAAAAGTCTATACAGCGAGCACCATATATGTAAATCCAAATTTCTAACTTTGTTCAAAAATTATAAATTTTTTGTCGATTTTTTGGTATGCTGTTTTATAGCCCATTCAAGTTTAGCATAATAAAGTGCAAGATTCAAGTGGCTACAAAATGCAAAGTATATTCGAAAATTGCCAAAATTGAATTGGATTTATAGGGTGTTTGTTGTACAACTAGCTAGACAAACAAATATGGTCAAACTTGGGCAAAATAAGGCGAGTCTATTATTTCTGCCACCAGTATATTTCTGCTACAGGCAAATGTAAGGTTTTGTCGTCAACTTTATTAAAGGTTTTTATAAAACTGTATGCCAAAAAAATTCTCCAAAATAAGTCTTCAATTCAATTGTTTCTTAATCGACAATCGTCGTTGGAACAACAGCATTAACGGTATGGGCAAGAATTTGTGAAAATAAAGTTGTGTAGAAAAATTTGTTTGGCCAAAATATGGCTTAGTGAAAATATGCCTTTATAAAACTCGTTACTTTCTACAAAAATAAAAAAGTGCGCTATAGTAAATTTAATGCTGTTTCTTGAGGACATTCACCAAGCAAAAATATGTAAAAAAGAAACGCTTTTTGCGGAAGAAGTATCTTTTGTTTTAAAAAGTTGCTCACTTATCAAATTGCCCACCAAGTACTCTCAAAAGCTTTTTAAACGATATGAAACCACTAAGGCCGCCTAGCTATAACTATTTGGTTTGAAACTACTCATAGCTGGACATAACCTATCGTACGTGTCTATGCGTAAACAACTTTTATTATTGATCTAGACGATCTCTACCAAGTAGACACATATGGGCAAATCCGAGAAATAGTCAACCAAAAACCGAATAAAATCATGCAATTCAAAATCTCAAATTTGTGTATCATACATACTCATTAATGTATATTAATTTCATTTTTCATCTCATTTATTTGAGAAATTTCGCTAAAAAATAAACTCTCTTAGCGACAAGATTATAATAAAAATTTTTTCCTTTTTTAATTTGTTTTTCTTTTAATTCTCAGATTTTATTGTTTAAAAAAGAAAAATATTTTTTTGCTTTTTTTTATTTTTGATTAAATTTGTTTTTTTATTTAATTTTTTATATTTTATTGTTTTGAAAAGAAAAACATTTTTTATTTCGCTTTATTTTTAGCATCTAAACATATTTTATTATTTTTTTAATTTGATTTTATTTTATTTTTTTAATTTATGTATTTTAATTTTACTTTCTAGATTTTGTTTTAAAAATAAAAATACATATATTTTAATTTTATTTAATTTTTAAGTATGTACAATTTTCTTTGTTTTTGATATATTTTTTTTAAGTTAAACAAAAAAGAGTTTACAATAGATACTATTTAGTTTTTAGAAAGTATTTTTTTGTTTTTCTTATGTTTTATTTAATTAGTTTTCTTTTGTTAATTTCATATTCTTTAAATTTTTGGATTTTATTGTTTTGAAAAGAGAAACACGTTTTTATTTCATTTAATTTTTAGCATCTTATTGAATTTTTTTCTAATATAATTTTTTATTCTTTTTTAATTTCTGTATTTTTATTTTAATTTTTAGAATTTATTTTCAAAATAAAAATATATATTTTTTGTTTTTAGTTAATTTTTTAGCATGTACTATTTTCTTCTTTTTTGATAAAATATTCTTCTTTTCTAATTTAATTTCTAGATTTTGTTGTTTTAAATATAAAAATATATTTTTCAATTTATTTAACTTTTCAGTCCTTTTTTCTTTTCCTAATTAAATGTTTACATTTGATTGTTTTGAGAACAAAATTTTTTTAGTTTCATTTAGTTTTTAAAAACCGCTCAGTGCGTGGCCACTACAATAGTATTTCATATGTTATAATTTGAAGCCGCTCAGCCGCACGCCGCTTTGCCGCTCATTGCGTGGCCTCGGCCTAAGGCCTCCTCAATAGCAGACTTCCAATTAGTCTTTCGAAAGACAGTAAAGAGCTTTCAATATAATATCCAGAACTGGCTTATGAAAGACTGTGGTGAGTTGAAAGACAGTTGCCACAATTTCCCTGTTAGTTAGTTTTTATAATACATTTGGTTAACTTAGCTATTTTCTTCTCAAAGTATTCTTCTACATTAAAATTTGCAGAAATCTGTTGACTAAGATGATTATCTCAAAATTAAGAGTAACGTCCGCGCACAAATTTCGAGGGTGAATGCATCGCCATTAGTTCAAATTCAAATTTTCACTGTTTTAAACCTTCCTTTATATTTACCATAAAATACCATAAAATATGTTTAACTATTTTTTT
>NW_016166781.1:0-9518 GCF_001687245.7 Rhagoletis zephyria | reverse complement strand
GTCATGGACCAATCTAACGTTTCAAATAAAGAACCGATGAGATTTTGCAAATTTTATGCGTTTTTTTTAAAAAAAAAGGTATCAAGCTCTTAAAAAATCACCCGTTACCACTAGCTCTACACGTGCAACAACACTTAAAAGCAGTGAAAATAATTTTTGTTCTAGTTTTAAATAATTTGCTTAAGTTTCACGGTGCGACAGTAAATTTTACATACAAAAATCAATACAGTGTTGTCGTAGACCATCTGTCCAGCCCCTCTAAAATGAAGGGAAATTTTTATTTTTTAATTGAAAAACGCAAAAATATGACCTACGAAATCGGGTGGTATAACTGACTTTCGGTTTTGACTGAAGGGCCTTTTTCGCCCTTAAATAAGTGAACTTTTTTTGTTTTATTGGAAAACGAAAGAAATATGAATAATCAATTCGTAGATGCTCCATGCCTTCGTCGTAGCACTGACTTCTTGTTTCAACCGAAAGTGGGTTAAAGCAGACCCAGAAGTACATTATTTTAACCGAAAGTCCATTTTAGAAAACAAGTTTCCGAAAAAGGTTGTGTAATTTTGTCCGCACAAACCAAATATGTGGTAAAAAAAGAAATGTCACATTTAAAAAAATTGGCTTCCGGCCAGTTTAACCCATATCCGGACGAAGCCGGAAGCCGGTAATACCACCGAAAACACTTTCCCTCCATGGTAGAGGGGTTGGACGGGTGGTCTGCGATTAAACTGTAATTTTTTATTACAGAAATGCCATCCATTACGATCCCTGCTTATAAGCGTTAAACCACAGCAAGAATCAAACATATAACTACATACATAGAGAACAACTTGTTTAAGAGAAAAGCTAGTATTTTCAAGTTTGAAAAAAAAACAAATGCATAAAAGTGCTAGTATTTTTAGTGTTCACTGTGTAGAGTTGCAATATTTATGTTTAACTAATTATAATTTTTTGTTTGTATATTTTTTTTTTTAGTGCTGCTCTCTACCTTGTACATTGACAAATGTCTTTGTTAGCGCTTCGCCTATCTTATTGCTGGCCACACACTTGTATTCGCCATCGTTCTCGGGGAATACTTCTGTTATTTGCAACTGACATAAACCATCGGCATCCTGTGATATCAACGTCTCTTTGGTTTCAACCACTTTCTCTTCATTGTGGTACCATTCCACCTTCGGTGTAGGCTTGCCAACCGCTTTGCATGTGAGTAATAATGCTTCGCCATCCATTACTATAATCGACTCTAATAATTCTTCAACGAATCGTGGCGATTCGAATTCTTCCACAGTTTCTTGTGGACTATCTTCCAGTAATTTGACGGTCGCTGTGGATGTAACCGAGCCACCTACATTCTCCGCACGACAAGTATAGTTACCGACGAATTTCGTTTGGAAGTTTTCTATCAACAGTGTAGACTTGTTCGCTTGTGAAACTATACGACATTCGTTCGAACTCTTGATCGGCTCAAGATTGATAAACCATTGGAATGATGAGAGTGGTTCTGATTCTACCAGCACTTCTAATATGGCCACTTCATTCTCGCCAAAGTATTGCGGCTGTAGTGGTTGTATGAATCGTGGTGGTATAATCTGTTTGTCGGGTGCTTGATCGGTCACCATCACCGAACCAGAGGATTTGGCTTCACCCACTTTATTCTTGGCGCACACCTCATATTTGCCCGTGCGTTTGCGATTCATATTGACAATCTTGATTGTGGTGGTCGTTTCTGTGGTTTCAATGGTAATGTCTTCATTGATTTGTATCTCGCGGCCATTGCGCAGCCACGTAATTTCCGGACGTGGTGAACCTTCATACTTGGCCTCGTACAACAAAGTACCACCAGTGGGTATAACCTTTGCACTGAGCGGTGTCACCTTTGGTGGCTTCAATACCTCTAGTGGTGCCTCGTCGACGCGGCTAAGTATGTTGGCATTGCCAATGGCGCGTCCGAAATCGTTTTGTGCTTGCACGGAGTATGTAATGGCTTCATTGGGTGTGGGGTTGATGATTTCCAATGCGACATCGCCGGTCTCTTCGTTGTAGAAGGTTTGCACAGACTCGCTGGGTATGACTTCTTCAGTGCCGCGGTACCATTTCACATCTGGCATTGGCTTGCCAACTACTTGACATGTCACAGTAACTCTCAATAATTCGGGTTCCTTTTCTTCTGTGAACTCGATTTTGAGTGGTTTTGTGAACTGTGGTGCAATGCCTTGTTCTTTTTCTAAACGTTTGAATATTTTAAGAGCAGGTAAATTGTATGTAATTTTTGTAAAAGTGATGTATGTACGTACATAAATATGTATTATTGGGAGACATTGAATACATTTGTACATAAAAAGTAGGAACTAGAAAGGCTTACAATAGAAACAAAAAAAAAATTACAGTAAATATTCTAAAGCTGTTGTACACGCAAATGTAACAATATCCCATAAATGCTCAAAGTATCTCAAACGCGTAACATCTAACATTTGTATACTTATATTTTTCTATATATGTACATTAACATTAAACTAGTTTCGCGTACTCACCTAAGAATATGTTGGCTCGACTTGTTGCCACGCCGGCCTCGTTGCGCGCCTCGCAAGTGTACACGCCAACATCGCTTGGCGTAACCTTGGCGATCTTCAATTTGGCCACATCTTCCATTACCGTAATTTCATACTTTTCCGAAGCAAAGAGTAGCACGTCGTTGAAATACCAGCTAATTTCTGGGAATGGCGTGCCCTCTATCTTGCACTCCAATTCGGTGGGCGCCTCCGGTGTACACATAACTGGTCGCAATTTCTCGGTAATGCGTGGTGGTTTGATTTCCTTCTTCTTCTTGCGCACCAGCTTACGTTCCTGCTGTTGTACTTCTGATGTTGTGGTCTCCTCCTTTTGAGGCACCGTTTGGTCTTCAATCAATTCCTCATCGGGCAGCATATCGATACCCTCTTGTATACGCTTTTGTGTGATCAATTCGAGCTCGGGCAGCGGTTGGCTATCGTCCAGTATGATGCGCCGTGTTTCTTTCTTGACAATGTTCGACGTAACTTTCATGTCAATACCTCTGCGTACGTCATCTACGTCGAGCTCAATTAATTGCTCCGTAGTGATGAATTGAGGTCGATTATCTTCAGTCTTCTTAAGTTGAATAGTCTTTTGTGAGATTTCCTGTGAGGATTCTTGTGTGATAATTTCTTCGGCTTCAAGGTCAACAATTTCGGCTTCAAGCAGCTTTGGTTGCTCTTCGAATGATACATCCTTTAGACGTTTTGTGCGTTTCTTATGGGCCTTTTGCTTGGTGGTGGGCAAATCGTCGGTGGGTACGACCTCTTCTTCTGGCAGAACTTCCTCAGAAACAGCAACTTCCTTGACCTCGTCAATAGGAATTTCGTCGACTTGATCCTCTTCAGTTATGGGTTCATTGAATGGTTCAGCTATTTCTTCAGTTATTTCATCAACGGACGGCGTTGCTTTCTTCAACTTAGGTTTCTTCTTCTTTTCTTTCTTTGGCTTTTCTTTTTGTGGCTCCGCTTCGTCTTCCACCGGTATTGGTGTGATTTCAAGTTCCTCATCTTCTGGTTGTGGTCGTTCTTCAGGTGCCAATTTTGGTGCATGAACTTCCTTGATTGGCTTTTCTGGCTCTTCTTTTGGCTTTTGTGGAATGGGCTTGAGTGTTACTTCTTCTGGTTGTTCCTCCGGACGTGGTTTCCTCTTGCCAGTCGGCCACTGTTTCTCTTCAATGGGTTCCTCAACTGGCTTCTTCTTTTCGCCGCGCTTCCAAGGGACTTGCGGTTGTGGCTCCTGTACGATCGGCTCCTTTTCGATATCGAAATGCTCAGCCTCTTCTAGTTGCACCGGCTCCGCATCTGGAATTTCCTGTAATTCTTCAGGTTTCGGCTTCTTAACTCTCTTTGTCTTCTTCTTTTCCTCAACAATAATTTCCTCAGCTTGTTTTTCGACATGTTGAAGCACAACTTCTTCTAGTTTTTGCTCCTCAGGCACTTGATCTGGCCGCTTCACAGGTTTCAATTTGACTTCCTCAACGCTTTGCTCTTCTGGAAGCTCCTTTTTAACTTTTCTGATCGGTTTGAGGGCAACTTCTTCGACCTTTTCTTCAACAGGTACTACTTTTGGTTTTGGTTTGGGCCGTGGAACAGCTTCTGGCTTTTCAACCACTTCCTCTGTTGGCTGTTCTTCAATTTCTTCTGCAGGTATGGGCTCTACCTCCTCTTCTTCCTCTATTTCTTCGGCCGGTTGTTCGGTTTCCTCCACTTCTTCCTGTTCAGCTGTCTTCTTCTTGGGCTTCTTCTTCTTTACACGTTTCTTAGTGACTTCCTCACTGACTTCTTCAACGACCTTTTGAGGCACTTCTTCGTCGGAATACACCTCTATTTCCTTGGGTTGTTGCACGTCTTCTGAAATCGAGACTTTTTTGATTGGTTTGAGTGTAACTTCCTCCGGCTTTTCTTGCTCAGGCTTCGGTAACTGTTTGCGTGGTACTGGTTTCAGCGTAACCTTCTCGACCTGTTCAGGTTCTTCTGGCTTAATGCTCTTCCGTTTAATCGGAGCCTTTTCTTCTGGCACTGGTTCTTCTGGTTTAAGTTCTTCTTCTATTTCCTCTCCTTGAACCTCTTCGGGTTGAACTTCTTCAGTATCTTCCTCAGTCTTTATCTTTTTAGGTTTCTTAACCTTCTTCACCTTTATTTTCTTTTCTTCAGTGGCTTCTTCTACTTTGATATCTTCGGTAGTCTCTTCAACTTCCTTGGGTTGTTGCACGTCTTCTGAAATCGAGACCTTTTTGACTGGTTTGAGTGTAACTTCCTCCGGCTTGTCTTGCTCAGGCTTCGGTAACTGTTTGCGTGGTACTGGTTTCAGCGTAACCTTCTCGACCTGTTCAGGTTCTTCTGGCTTAATGCTCTTCCGTTTAATCGGAGCCTTTTCTTCTGGCACTGGTTCTTCTGGTTTAAGTTCTTCTTCTATTTCCTCTCCTTGAACCTCTTCGGGTTGAACTTCTTCAGTATCTTCCTCAGTCTTTATCTTTTTAGGTTTCTTAACCTTCTTCACCTTTATTTTCTTTTCTTCAGTAGCTTCCTCTACTTTGATATCTTCGGTGGTCTCTTCAACTTCTTCGTCTGGAACATCTATACTTAGAATCTCCTCATCTTCTCGTAACTTTGGTTTCCGCAGCTTCCTCTTTGTCTTTTTCTCCACAATTTCTCTCGTCTCTAGTTCTTGTTTGTGCTCTTCTATTGTTGGCTGTATTTCTTCCGGTATATCTTCACCGATTTCTTCTTCCTCAGCCTCAGGCATTACTTCTACCGTCTCGAGTTCTTGTGTATCAGTAGGTTTGTGTTTGATTTTCTTAACCTTTTTCTTCTCAACCACTTCCTGTTCTTTTATTTCTTCCTTCTGCGTTTCGACAATTTCAACTTCCTCCTTCTTTGGAGTTTTCGGTTTCTTCTTGCCCCGTTCCCATAATACAGCTTTCTCTTCTGGTAGCTCCGGCTCTGGCTCCTCCAATACATCGACCACTTCTTCTTGAGTAGGTGCTGGCAATTCTTCTGGTTTCTCTTCAGTAACCTTGACAGGTTTCTTCTTCCTGCCACGTTGCCACATGACCGGCTGTGGTTGTTCTTCTATTTCAGCGACGTCTTCTGTTATTTCATCAACAACTTCTTCGAATGCTTTTGTAGGCTGTAGTGGCTTCTCTTCTTCGACTTGCTTTTGCTGTGGCCGTTGCAGAGGTTTCAGTTGAACTTCTTCTGGCTTAGGAGCTTCTTTCGGTTTTTGCCTAGGAGTAGGTTTGAGTACCACTTGTTCCATCTTTTGTTCTGGTTCCTGTGGAATGATCTTGCGAACAGCCTTCTTTTTGGTTTCTTCAACAGCAATCACTTCTTCAGAAACCGACTCTTGCTTTATTTCTTCAACCTGGGTAACTTCTTGTGGCAGCGGTTTCACCCGTTTTCCACGCTCCCATACGGCGGGTTGTGGCTGTTCTGGTTGCTGTGGAATTGGTTCCTCAATTAGTTCATCAACAGCTTCTTCATCAACTTTTGTGGGTTGCTCTTCCACCTTCTGCTCTGTAGGTTTGGCCGGTTTCTTTTTACCACGCTCCCATATAACTGGTTGCTCTTGTTTCTCTGCCTGTTGT
Source organism: Rhagoletis zephyria (assembly GCF_001687245.7). NCBI lineage: Eukaryota > Metazoa > Arthropoda > Insecta > Diptera > Tephritidae > Rhagoletis > Rhagoletis zephyria. Next base: position 3,379 of record NW_016166781.1, on the reverse strand, counting down.
ACCTTCTGCTCTTCAGGAAGATCATCGACTGCTTCCTCATATGCTTGGCTTGGTTGCTGCTGTTCCACTTCTGCGGCACGTGTGGGTTGCGGCCGTTTAGTTGGCTTAAGCTGTACTTCTTCTGCTTTGGGCGTCTCTTTCGGTTTTTGTCTTGGTGTTGGCTTAAGCACCACCTGTTCCATTTTCTGTTCAGGCTCCTGTGGTATTACCTTGCGTGCGACTTTCTTAACATCTGCCACCACAGTTTGTTCTTCAGTGATTCGTTCTTCAACAGTTTGTTGTTTCTCTTCTACCTGTTGTGTTTCCTGAACTTGGGCTGTTGGTTTTTTCTTGCCACGATCCCACAATACAGGCTGAGGTTGTTCTGGCTGTTGAGTGGCAGCCTGCTCTGGCAGCTCATCTACAGCTTCCTCATAAGCTTTTGTTGGCTGTTCAGCAGTTACTTCATCTGCTTTAATAGGCTTTTTCTTTCCCCGTTCCCACATAACCGGCTGTGGTGCCTCAGGTTGTTGTGGTCTTTCCACTTCCTCGAGTGTGGCCAAAGCTTCTTCAAAGCCGCGGGTTGGCTGTTCTTCGACAGTATGTGTAGCCTGTGTGCGCTTCAGTGTTTGAATTTGGATTTCTTCAGTATTTTCTGGTAATTTGGGACGTGGTCGAGGTGTAGGCTTTAGTAAAACTTGTTCCATCTTTTGTTCAGGCTCACGCGGTGCAATTGTTTTGCGTACGGTAGTTTTCTTGGTTTCTTCAACAAATTGTTGTTGCTCAATGATTTGCTGTTGATCAATAATTTGCTGTTCGGCCACCTCTGAAATTTGCTGAGTACCGTTCATTTGCTGGTGCTGAGTAGTTACCTTCTTTCTACCGCGTTCCCACATAACTGGTGTAGGCTGGTCTGTTGGTTGCACAGGCGCAGGTTGCTCCGGCAACACATCAACTGCTTCCTCGTATGTCTTAGGCTGCTCTGGATACTGTGCAGCGGGTTTTTGCGGTCGAGGCTGTGCTTGTTGAGGCAGCGGCTTCTTACTGCCACGATCCCACATAGTTGGTTGTGGTTGTGTGAATTGCTGTTCTTCAGTATCTTGCCGCTCTTGAATGGCTAGTCTGGTCGAATCTTCTACTTGCTGGAATTCTTGTGTTTGCCTCTGTTGGCGCCAATCCACCGTTTTTTCATCCTGTGTACGTTTCATCATTTGAAGGTGCTCGTGCTCTTGAATACTCATCATTTTCGTGTCTTCAACGCTGGTGTACTTTTGCTGTTGCAAGCTTTGTGTGAACTGCTCTTGAGTTGTGGCGCCCGTCTTCAGTATGGAAGTATCCTCTCCCGATGTGAGTGGTTGTAGTTTTGGCCTCGTTTGTCCTTGGCGCCAGTTTACAGGCAGCTGCTGTTGTATGATGCGTTGAGCTTCAAGACGCTCACGCTCAGCAACACTCAGCATGTTAATGTCTTCACTTATGATGTACTGTTGCTTATGCAGATCGGTCACGTCTTCACCATACTGCTGGATGTCTTCTTTGCGCAGCACCTTCTGTATGGATCCCTTTGAGCTCTCATCCACAGTCATATAGACTGTGTCTTGTGTTGCGCCGCTCACTTTCTGTGTAGTTGTGGTTTGCGCCTCTAAATGACGTAGCTCCACTTCTTCAATTTTGAACTTCTCGATTTGGTTGTGCACACGCTGAACACTTTTCAGATGCTGACGCATTTCCTTCCATGGAATGGTGTCTTCCTTTTGATGTTTGGTTATTAATTTTTCGATCTGCTCTGTCATCTCAGTAATTTCCAAACTTTCCATGCTACGCAGCCTCTGAATTTCTTTAGTCCGTTCGATTTGCTCTTGTTGCGCCTGTTGCGGCGTTTGTTTGTCTATGATTATCGGCTGATCGATTGGTCGTAGGTAAACTTCATCCAAATCGAATTTGTCCAATTGCTTTTGTACGCTTTCGACATGTTTCAATTTCTCACGCATCACCACCCAAGCTTTTGTACGCTTTCGACATGTTTCAATTTCTCACGCATCACCACCCATGGAATGGCTTCCTTTTCACTCTTACCAGCGATGATCTTGTCGAGTGTAGCACCAATGCTCATCAAACCCTGATTGCGCTGATCTTTGATGGATTTGAGCTCAACTTTAGCTGCCTCCAATTTTGGAATGACTTTCTTTTCAATTGGTGTTGGTTTCAGACTTATAGTTTCTTCAGTCCATGATTTGATTGGTTCTGGTTTGTAACCGGGAAAGAAGGGTTGCTTGTCTAGGGAACGACCACGTCTAGGGCGAGATGATTTGCGCCAGGGTACAAGATTTGAATGTGGTTGTAAAGATTTACTGCGCGGTTTCTTAGTGCGTGCGCGTCCCTGATGGGGTGCCTGCCCGTTGATGGCCAAATATTGGCCATACTGTGGTGCGCCGGGCTGGCGTTGTGGATGTGGTGACTCGGGCGAGCTGTCTTCTTTTCCTGATGATGAGGTTTCATCATCTCCGGAATCGATTGGTCGTAACTGATAGGCCGAAATGCGTCGTTCTGAAAATTATATAGACGATTATTGATTATGGATAAATTGTGGGGACTTATTTGTATCATTAAATATCTTAATGTGATCTAAGTGAAGAAAGTCTAAGCAGGTCTCTGTTCACCGTCTTAGGCCAAAAACATAGTGGAGCGGCGAGCAAAGAGCAAAGAGCCGCTCAACTATGTTTTGACCCTTACCAGAATGGGTTTCAGCGCGTAATGGAAGCGTAAGCATTAGTTCATCAAATAGCAAAGCACAGGGTTTTAGAAAAGAGCTGGTACTTACTTTACTTCTGATATGAGTAGAAAAATTCAACCATTTTGACTTTCATTCGTTTTTGAATATTTTTGTTTGGGGGTTTTATAAGTACACCACATCAGCATAATGGATTTAGAAATGAATGCGAATGGTGAAACAAAATTGTTTCAATGGGAAGTTGAAATAAGCATTTGAAATCCGTTTTACAGAGTTGCAATGGCCGAGTGAGAAGAACACTGGGGCAGCGGATTTCTTTCTTTTTTTTTAATTAACATTTTTATCTTTTTTAATTTAGTATAATTTTTTTAATTTAATTATAATCTTTAGATTTTATTGTTTTAAAAAATAAAATATATATTTTTAAATTTTGGCACTTATTTTATGTATTTTTTCTTTTTCAATAAAATTTTTTTCTTTCTTAATTAATTTATTTTTTAATTTTTAGTTGTTATTCTTGAAAAAAGAAAAATTTTTAAAGCTATAATTATAGTTTGTTAGTTTTTTGAATAAATTTTATATTTTTTTATATTTTAATTGTAAGATTTTGCTTTAAAGTTAAATGTTTTTGTTTTTTATTTTTTTAAGTTTCAAGTACTACTATTTTCTTGT
>NW_016166780.1:15660-23223 GCF_001687245.7 Rhagoletis zephyria | reverse complement strand
TAAATAAAAGCTTGTTTTTAAAAAATATTTTTTTTTACATTATTTTATTGTCTATTCTCGTTCTAACAGCGGACGTGCCTGCCTAACTGAAAAGCATGATGCCGGCAGTGTTTGACAGGCACGTTCGACGATACGAACTAGAGTTGTCAAACTATCGATGGCACTATCGATAGTATCGATAGTTTCAATTTTTTTAGACTATCAATACTAATTGATAGTTTTTTCTTATACTATCAAAAATATCGATAGTTTAGTAGGACTATCGATCATCTCTACCAATTATTTTGAAATTATTTGAATTTTTTAATTTGAATTAAAAATTTTGTGTTTTAGTGTGATGCCGACGTCATATTCAAATATGCACGCATTTAGGCCAAAATACAAACATATGTTAATCGTAAATCCTGTTTTGTTTGTATAACTTGTGTTTGTTTTTGAACTTTCTAAAAAGAGAAGTATTTTGGCTAAGCATTTACTTAATTTTGAATGATTATAACTTTTATAAGATAATATTTTTTTCACTATGATCCTGTAAGAACAATAAAAAAAATATTAGCTCACTAAGACAGCCCAGAGCTGCTGTATGGCATTTTAGGCTTCAGCAGATTCAATTGACTTTTTGAGGTCATCTGGAAAACCAATTGAACGGTACTATGTGTTTGTACTTCACATTTAGAAATACATGAATATATATATATATGAAAAGGTGGGTCTTTTGAAAGGATTAGACTTGGGAGAAGGAGTAAATCAAAGTTGCTGAACTCAAGTTACTATTTCTTCAAACTCATTAAAGTGCATCTTATCCAAAGTATCTTCGTTATTTGAATTTATGCTTATTGCCTTTTAATTACAAATATACGTGGTACGGAAAAAAAATATCTTTATCAACCATTTTGTTTTCGATATTTCCGATATTCAATATATCGATATTATTTTAGTAGATATATCGGTATCGGATATTGTGAGTTTAGAATATCGCGATACCGATATAGCGAATTTTCATTGGCGATACGCATCCCTAAATAAAAGTAAACAACGCCTTAGAAACTTTAGATGCACCGAAATTTACTAATCGTCTTCTTCTTATTATTATTTGGCACTGTAACTGCCTAAGTTCAACAAAGCACGCCAGTCGTTTATTTTCTATGCCAACTGATGACTATTGGAAATGCCAAGTGAAGCCAAGTCCTTCTCCACCTGGTCTTTCCATGGCAGTGGGGGCCTCCCTCTTCCTCTGCCACCACCAGCGGGTTGCGAGTTTCACACTTTTAGAGCTGGAGCGTCGGAGTCCATTCGACCGACACGACCAAGCCAGCGGAGCCGATGTATTTTAATTCGCTGCACTATCTCCATGTCATTGTAAAGCTCATACAGCTCATCGTTCCATCGTCTGCGGTACTCGCCGGCGCCAACGCGTAAAGGCCCGTAAATCTTCCCCAAAATCTTTCTCTTGAATATAGTGATGGGCGAGTCCGAGATGTTTAAACGATCGAGAGAATCGCCATCGTTGCAAAATTACAATCGAGTCAATAATCGACTCGCTGCCCGACTGTACAAGCGAGATGTTTTTCGATTGTTTCGAATCAACCGACTTATCACTGACGAGATCGTGTGAACCGATTTGCTGGGAATTTCAGTTTCCGTGGGGAATCGGGGGATGGACTGTTTTTTGTGGGGAATTTCAGCTCCTTCAATTTTAGTATAATAAAGTTTTAAATGTTCAACAATTACTGTTGATTTTTTTAGAATTTTCCTTGCTGCATTTGCTTTCATATAACGAATAAACATAATTTACTTTTATATGGAAGAAAACCGCAACCGCTTCAGCCAAAAAATCCTAAAATATACATTACGTCATTTAAAGTACAAAACCGCGTGTCAAGAAAATGCAAAACCTCGTATGAGAGATTGCCAAAATTTCCACAGGCTAGTCAGAGATGTTTTGACCGATTTTTATCGAATGTTAAACGTGACTGGCAATTCGTTGCCACAGTCTGCGACAGAGAACCACCGACCGCTGGCTAGCAGCGAGACCGAGATGACTTGGTCGATTGTTAACGAATATGTTAGTTCAGCTTAAGCACGACTTTTTTCGGGTGGCAAATCGTCTACGAGAGAAAACATCGAGAACAATCGAGATATTTGAACAATCGAGACAATCGACTACAACTTCCCGGACTCGCTCATCACTACTTGAATACTTCAAGAGCAGCCTCATCGGATGTTATCATTGTCCATGCTTCTGCGCCATATACCAGCGCGTGCATGATGAGTTACTTATAGAGTGTGGTTTTCGTACGTCGAGAGAGGACTTTACTCCTGAATTGCCTCCTCAGTCCAAAGTAGCACTTGTTGGCAAGAGTGATTCTGCGTTGGATTTCCATGCTGACATTATTATCGGTGTTAATGCTTGTTCACTAGTAAACGAAATTCCCTACTTTCTCCATACTATAACTGTCAACAGTGACTTGGGTGTCTAGGCGCCAATGGCTGACTGATTGTTTGATGACAGGAGATACTTCGTCTTGTCCTCGTTTACAACCAGACCCATTCGCTTTGCTTCCTTATCCAACTTGGAAATGGCAGAACAGACTTCGCGGCTGTTGTTACCGATTATATTGATGTCATCGGCATAAGTCAGCAATTGCACGATCTTATAAAAATTGTTCCTGACTGGTTCAGTTTTCAGCTCTTATTAAATTCTCCAACATCAGATTAAAGAAGTCACATGTAACGGAGTCGCCCTGTCTGAAACCCCATTTGGTGGCGAACAGCTCGGATAGGTCTTTCCCAATTCTCACGGAGCTGGAGGTATTGTTCAACGCCATTTTGCACCGCCGTATCAGTTTAGCAGATATGCCGAATTCAGACATAGCGACATATAGGCAACTCCTTTTTGAGCTGTCGAAAGCGGCCTTAAAGTCGACAAATAGGCGCTGAGTGTCGATCCTTTTCTCACGGTTTTTTTTCCAAGATTTGGTGTAATACCAGGTCAGCGGTGGATTTTCCAGGCCTAAAGCCACACTGGTAAGGCCCTATCAGTACACTGACGGTGGGCTTCAGTCTTTCACACAATTCGCTCGATAAGACTTAGTCAGAAGGCTGATCCTGTGGTAGTTGGCACGAATGGCAGGGTCGCCATTCTTGTGGATTGGGCAGAGTACACTTAAATTCCAGTCATCTGACCATATTCTGCATAAGAGTTGATGCATGAACCTTATAAATTCCTCGCCACCGTACTTGAATAGCTTTGCTAATACTTTAACAAAAATCGCCGTTTTTAACACTTTCGCTCTTAATTCTTTTTTTCATTTATATATTTTACAAATTAACACAATAAATCTACGTTTTCTGTCGAAAAATTTATCATTGAGAAAATTTACTATTTTACAGTTTATTTTACCTTCCCATTCGGCTTTGTTTACATTTACTTGAGAAATTTCTTCCCCGTCGGGAATGCGGGATTTTGTATTGAATCATTCTTGTTACCACATATTGTTTAATGCTAGAAAATTTTTGCTCTTAAAATTAAGAAAATTATGTTGAGCAAAAATAAAACTAGTCAAAAACGTGAATATGTGGTAGATTTCAGACCTTGTGTGGTAGATGTGGTAGATGCTCAAAAAAGTGGCAGAAGTCCAATCACTGCTCAGAAACCTTAGATGCACTTAAATTTGCTAATACTTTCACAAATATCGCCGTTTTTTTGACATTTCTGCTATTCATTCTTTTTACAAATCATATATTTTGCAATTTAACACAATAAAACCGCGTTTCCTGTCGAAAAATTTATTACTGAGAAAATTCGCTTTTTTACAGTTTATTTCATCCTCCCATTTGGCTTTGTTTATTTCACTTGAGAAATTTCATCGGGAATGCGGAATCTTGTATTATATAAGTTTTGTACCATATCGTGTTTAGTGTTGGACAATTTTTTCTCTTAAAATTAAGAAAATTATCAAGCAAAAATAGACCTACTCAATAACGCGAACATGTGATAGATTTCAGACCTTGAGTGGTAGATGTGGTAGATGCTCAAAAAAGAGGCAGATCTACCACAATCCGAGATCTATTCAAGTCCGATCACTGGACCGAAAACTATTTGGATAGCGTCCTCATACATGGCGCACGACTGTCAAGACTTTCCGCCAAATCGACTACAAGACGTGGTGAAGGAGGCCAAGTACAAGAAGATTCCCACGGTCATCGGATCTGATGCTAATTCTCACCATGTTTTATATGGCTCCAGCGACATCAACCCACGAGGTGAGTTACTACTTGACTTTATTCTTAGTTCGGATCTATTTATAACCAACTCTTCGAATAAACCAAAGATTATAACTTCGAACAGAAATGAAGTTCAGGACATTACGCTAATCTCAAACTACTTCTCTGAGTATGTTAGCGAACATTCCTTCTCCGACCATCAATATATTTCCTTTAGGCTCTCCCTAAGAGCCCCACCTCTCTCATGTTACAGGAACATGAGGCGTACCAATTGGACCAAATATAAAGTGGAGCTCTCGGTAGCCCTTGACGCTTCTCTCGGTATGCAGGGCATACTGTTAGCAACTGAGGAAGCGTACCCTCCAGTAACAAAGGGTGTTTCCCTCGGTGAGCTGGACTCATCGCCAAAGATTACTGAAGCCATGGATCTTGTCACCAAAGCCTGCGACATAGCCTTTAAAGTTTCCTACCCCAATTGTAGAATCCGGAGATGTCCTCGCTGAGGCGAACCAGCAGGAAACTTTTTAATCTAGCAAAACAAACTGGATCCTTTCAAACCTACAAGGATGCTTTAAAAGCGCTTAAGAGTTCGGTACGAACAGCTTACAGGGAATGTTGTAAAACTTTCTGCGGCAACATTGAGGAAACCTCGAAGGGCAACCGACTACGGAAGGTCCTATATAAAACTCCAGTTGCTCAAAACAATATCCAAAACCTGATGGTTAATGGACCTCCTCTTGGAGCGAAATGTTAGATGTTCTCATGGACACCCCCTTGCCGGGGTGTACAACAGAACCAAATGCAGACGCACCTAATCAGAAGACTTATCTTCTACATCACTAAGCAGCGAGCATAGAATAAGAAAGGGTTAAATGGGCGATTTAAACGTTTAAACCTTATAAATCTCCGGGACCGGATGGTATATTCCCTGCCGAAATCCAGCAATCTAAAAATATGAGCGTACATAAAATATGAAAAAAAAACCTGCTTGCTGAGATCTTTAAGGCTTTCCTTAGCCTTTGTCACATTCCTAGAGGATGGACCAAGGCTAGGGTAATCTTCATACCGAAAGGTGGCGGGGTCTCTCACGTCAAACCCAATGACTTCAGGCCAATAACCCTAACTTCCTTTCTTCTTAAAACTCTAGAAAGACTTTTTGACGCCCATATCAGACAGCGCCTCTCTTCTGAGGACGTGTCGGAGTGTCAACATGCCTATTCTGAAGGCAAATCCATGGACACTGCGTTTCACGAAATTGTGTCGAAAATTGAAATTTGGACTCGCCTTTAAGGAATTTACTTTAGCTGTATTTCTCGACATAGAGGGCGCCTTTAACAATATTCTTCCAGAGACCGTTGTGAGCTCACTTTCCCAAGTGGACTTGGAGCGGCCTTTGGTGGAGCTTATACGGTTTCTCTTGGAAAAATAATTATCTCATCAGAGCTGGGGAGCGCTTCCATAACCAGGCATGCAACGGGAGGTACTGTTCAAGGAGGAGTTCTCACCTCCCTACTCTGGAACCTTACAGTGAACTCAATTCTGGTGAGACTGCAGAGTACCGACTGTCACGTCGTAGCGTATGCCGACGACATTGCACTCACAGCAACCGGCAAGTATCTCCAAACGCTAAGCGAACTTTTGCAGAGCGCTCTTTGTCTCGTGAACAGGAATGTGGACTTAAAGTCAATCCCACCAGGGCCGAAATAACACTATTCACGGGGAAATATAAGATACCGTCCTTTCAGCCCCCCTCCCTTAACGGGGTGGAACTTACACTCTCCAACGAGGTTAAATATCTCGGTTTAATTCTCGACAGAAAGTTGGACGGGAGGCTGAACCTTACGGATCGATCCAGGAAAGCCATTACCGCCCTCTATGCCTGTAAGGCAGCGGTAGAGAAACAATGGGATCTGAAGCCACACATAATATACTGGATGTATGGGATCACCGAATGGTGGCCTCCCCCCAGGGAAATCTACAGAGGCGTATTGGACCGGGTACAAAGGGCGGCAACCATGTTAATCACGGTTGCCCTGCCTTCTACTCCCAGTAAGGCTCTGGAGGCTGTATTGAATCTTCTCCCTACCGATCTTTACGGTAGATATCAGGCCAGCTGCAACGCACTAGACTGAATGCAGCTCATACATGGAGCGACCTTAGGTTCGGTCACTCAAAGATTCTGGGCACCATTCCAGCAACCCTACACAAGCTGGATTACCACATTTCTGCTTCGAAAATAGGTTTTCTACCAGAATTCCAGACAGAAGCGACTGGGTAAACCGCTCGGACTTAGATCAAGGTTCTACCGCTATCTTTACGGACGGGTCAAAGCTCGACCACAAAGCTGGAAGCGGAATCTACTCTAAAGAACTCCCACTAAACCCCCTGACCACTGCAGCGTTTTTCAGGCCGAATTAGCAGCCATAAAGGAGGCCGCCCTATGGCATAAAAATGGCACAAATTTTCTACAACCTGTCACTATTTAGAACTGAATTACGCTCAGCAAACTCTGCGCTCGATGCAGGCGTTCCCCTGTCTTCGAGTAAGCACCGATTGAAATCTATCTTCATTAAATTGCCCGAACGTTGCGCGAAAGAACCAATGTGTTCTGTTACAAAACATATCTGGCCATTTATAAACGAAAAACGATCTAAAACTCTTATACAAATCGACCGCCCCATTATTAGCACAGTGGTCGGTATAATTACAGGACACTGCCTAATGGGAGCGCATGCTAGGCGAATGGGTTATCCCGCTAACGATTTCTGTCGTTCCTGCAGGGACGAGGAGGAGGTGGAGAGCGTACAACACTATCTCTGCCATTTCCTCGCCCTGGCAAGGTCAAGACTTGCTATATTCAATGATACGTTAAGGTTACACGATGGTTCTATCATTTGGGAAACTAAGGAACAAGAGCTCTTTCATAGTGGCATCACAATGGGTCAAAGTGGCCTAAGTGTGTCTCTCTCGGAGTGAAAACCACCGTAACCTAACCTAACCTAACCTACCGCATAACTTTGGACCACGTTAACCGACTAATTCTGTTTTTAAAGGAAAGGTATCACAAAATCGATCATGTTGTCATAGACGGAAGGCACGATTCCAGTGTTTTAGACGTACGCACACTCCGAGGCCCAAACATCGACTCGGACCACTATCTTCTTGCAGCCAAGATACGCACCCGCCTCTGTGCAGCAAAAAATGTGCGCCCAAATATGCAAGGAAAGCTTAACGTCGAAAAGCTGCAATCACAGCAGACAGCCAGCGCTTTCGCTACTCGACTGTCACACCTGCTCTCAGAGAGCACTCTTCAACAAACCGACATATGCGAGCAGT
>NW_016166780.1:8848-10719 GCF_001687245.7 Rhagoletis zephyria | reverse complement strand
AGATTTTGCGGAAGATTTACGGGCCTTTACGCGTTGGCAACGGCGAGTACCGCAGACGATGGAGCGACGAGCTGTATGAGCTTTACAACGATATGGACACAGTGCAGCGAATTAAAATACAGCGGCTCCGCTGGCTTGGTCATGTCGTTCGNGACATAGTGCAGCGAATTAAAATACAGCGGCTCCGCTGGCTTGGTCATGTCGTTCGAATGGACACCGACGCTCCAGCTCTGAAAGTATTCAACTCGGAACCCGCTGGTGGTAGCAGAGGAAGAGGGAGGCCCCCACTGCGATGGAAAGATCAGGTGGAGAAGGACTTGGCTTCACTTGGCGTTTCCAATTGGCGTCAGTTGGCACAGAGGAGAAACGACTGGCGTGCTTTGCTGAACTCGGTCAAAATCGCGTAGGTGGTTACAACGCCAAAAAAGAAGAAGAAGATTACCTCACAGGTGGTCCCATTCTTATTTGCTTTAAATCAGGTCATTGTATCATGAAGAGATTAATGACAACCTTAAATTTGTATATGGGAATTGAAGTCGGTTTTGTTTTTTGCTTAAAAATTACTTTGTTATGTAAGCATTTGTTGAAAATGCACATAGAAATGTTAAAGTAAAAGTCACTAGTATTTTTAATGCAATAACAGTGATTTCTGCATAAACTTGCATCCGGAACTATCTTGGCTCACTTCGTAGTATTTAATATTCAAAGTGTTGTCTTCACTGATGTCCAGAAGGTTTTCAAAAGCTTATTTGTCATCTCAGTAGGTTTACTTTTCAGGTCACATGAAAACGGGTTCCGTTATCCAGCTGTAGACAACCTCAGAGTCAAAGTGGGGAAAATATTCGACAATTGTTTTTTTTTAACCTGGTAGCGAGCGTTAACGCTAAGAAAATACCTTTTACAGCCAATTTCACGAAAGCAATTTAAGGGAAAAATAATTTAAAAAGTTGAATAATTGAAACTCGAATTTAAGAAAATATTTAAGTCTTACGAAAAAGCGTTGAGCACAATTCAAATTGAAAGTAAACAAAATAATTAAATAGCGCAAACTTGCCCTTTTTGTGCCAATAGCTTTCAATACAAATTTTGACATCTCATTTGCGAGGGTTTTAAATTGCACAGTTTGCCCAGTTTGCGAGAGTTTTGCGCTTTTAAATGAGTATCCTTAATGTACTTTTATTCCGCAATCAAAGGGAGACAGCCTATCAAATAAAAGTTTGCTCGTGTTAGTATAAATGTACCCAACAAGCAAAATAAACTTAAAGAAAGTTTTTTCTAAGTTTTCAATTATAAACATTAAGCTTACAAAACGTTGATTTTTTGTTTATAAAACGCTTGAAAGTAAGCGTAATATAATCGAAAAGGAACATTGGTTATAAGCGTAGAAATATAAACTTGTAATAAATGTTCAAAAGAAAGCTTTTTATAAGCGTAAAAGTGTAAACTTATAATAAAGGTTCAAAAAAAGTTGTTTATAAGCGTATGAATATAACTTTACCAAAAATTTTCAAAAGAAAGCTTTTTATAAACAATTTTATAACCCTTTATTTAAAGATATTTCATTAAAAACTCATACATAGATTGCTTAACATCTAGAAACTAAACGAAATGCGAATTTTCGGCGGACTCATCTACAGTCGCGAAAATATAAATAGGGAATAGACATTTTAGCATACAAATTCACAATAACACATACAAATTAAGCATAAAAAAGTTAATTATTACATCTTGTTGCGTGCTTTCAATTACATGCGGCTATTGGCAAATTGGAAAAACGACATCGATGCGGCTATATATTCCGCTTCATCGCCGCCATTCTCATTGATTAACTTTTCTGAAAAAAAATTAATACATTTTTAATTGAATGTTAA
>NW_016166780.1:0-8823 GCF_001687245.7 Rhagoletis zephyria | reverse complement strand
TTCCATGTGCATTATTCCCCTTGAATTTGACAATTTACTCCCAACCAACCAACTGCCGCTAATGAAGTTTCACTTCATAAATTCAAGAAAAGTTCTTACCTTTTCAGTTACCCTAATTCTTAATTCTGTCATTGTCTCCATTTTCGTCTTTATCTTCACTTCTGGCTTCTTTTTTTTTTTGACTTCATCGTTGTCATTTATTTCTTCATCTTCATATTTATCTTTATTTCAAAGCTTAATTTCAAATGTGTAGTGAAACAACAGGCGAAACATGTCAAATTGAACATGTTGCAGCAACATCTATACACAATTCGAAAATGTTTAAACGACGGTTTTGGCCGTAATTTTCAACCAATTGTGAAACCATAAAAACTCTGCTCATCTACGGAAAAATGCCTTTCCAACGGTGTTCTTGGTTTTGAAATCGGTTCGGTAGAATCGCCAAACGAACGGAGACAAAATTTATGTTAGCATATTAATATATAGATATCCTGCACTTCGCAAATACTTTTTCGAATTGAGGAGAACTAAAAGGTGCAATACCGTATTCCTCGGACTCGGACTAGTAAAACTGTCAAAAAATAAAAATTCGCTCAGAGCGAGAGAGTAACACTGAAAAGTACGGGATCGCTTTCTAGTAAAAAATGGTAACTTCTGTCAACTTCAACATAACCTCCAAATTCTGGTTGTAAATTTTTGCTTATTTTGTATGTAGACACACTCAGCTCACACATGTAAATAACCAAAAATTCTTTCGTATTAATTAGAATCCACTCAAACACGTTATTAAATACTTTTCAACATGAATTAGAAGAGTGCACTTTTATTTTGTTTACAATTTGGTTGCCAAACACACTACAGCTGATCGTTTGACACATTTACCAGAATTTACCAGCAAAAAATTCTCGGACTAAAACTGGTAACTGGTATTGTCCTCTCAATAGTCAGAGAACCGAGTACGGGATCGATTTCCAGTAAAATCTGACTGATTCTGACTATTTCAGACTAGTCCGGACTCGTACGGGATCGCAAGTTATATTTACTACTTCATGTCGTTGGCATTTGCATTTCATTTATAAGTTTAAGTTATTTATAAACATTCCCTCTCAAAACTTATTAAAAGTTTATTTGAAAAAACTTTTCATAAGCTTAATATTAAAAATGCGTATTTAACGCTTATTATAGCAAACTTACTTTAAGTTATTTTTAAAAACATTTACTGAAATGCTTGTTGGGTATATTTGTGAACTATTACAAACAAACAACTGTCAAGTCACGCCAGGAGCGGTTTCAATGAAAAATATTAAAAAATAGAAAAATAAAATAACCAAAAATTTTTCCCTGAACGTGATTGGGGCGAGCTTTGTGGTATCCGGCGGATTTGAATAAGCAGAAAGAGATGTAGAAGTTACACTTGAGGCGATCACCGTAACCACTCTTAAAAGATATACTGAGAGGATCCGTGCCTTCCTTTCCAGCACTTTAGCCAGCATGTAACGTCTGCCCGTTTTCCCTGATACGGTTAATTTTTAAGTAAATAGTACAACATACCGACGCGTGCAATACGATTTCGTTTTCCTTACTTTTTTGTTCAAAAGTTCCACACAAATTTTTTTTTGCTTTAATTAAAATTTAATTTTGTAAACTATTGACGGTTACTGCACCGCTCCTTATTTTTTATTCTTTTCAAACGTCATTCTGGGTACACTGGCTGGCTGGTTTTCTCGTTCTATCATTATATATCTACACTCTAATGTTGGCGGATGTACTTTCAACGTACTGCCAATATAGAAGTATTACATATATGGTTTGCTTACTCATTTCCAGTAAAATCCAGTAAAAGTTTTTACGAATTTTCATGTTTTGGCGTTTTCGTACGCAAAAAACGTGCAAATTAAGGGAAATTGAGAGATCGAAAAATTACAGTTGAAGTTGTAAGTTTATACTGGATTTTACAGGAAAAATGTTTACTTGTAAGAATTTGCCAGTACGAAAAACAGCTGATCGCATGGTGCTGGATGTAATTTAAACTAATAAGGAAACTGTTTGTGGGTTTTTATTGTTGAAATTCACCAAATAAACCTATTTAAATATAAAATATATTGTTTTATTAGGAATTTGCTGCGAATAAACAACTAATTTATCAGCTGTTCATGAAACTTGCAAATTATTACTGGATTTGGTTCGCGCACTTTTTTGGAAATTTTTTCTATGAGAGCGAATTCTTAGAAATAAAGTTACTGAAGAGTTGCTGGCAAGTTACTGGATAATTTGTAAACAAACACAATTATTATTTGTAAAGACATTTTATCAAATTTTTTTTTTCAGGTAAAAGCTCCCCTCGCATTCTGTGTCAGTATTTATGAAACAAAAATCTCTACGATTTCCACATGAGGGGAACTGATTTCCACATGAGTGGAACGGATTTCATTTGGCGCGTTTCTAAGACGCAACTGTTTACCTCAACTGTTGCTGAAACGCTGTCAACTGTTGAGTTCAACAGTTACGTCTTAGAAACGGTATGATACATAAACTGCCAAAACATTTGTAAATAAGCAAAATTAAATAAAACAGCACAAAAAAAAAATATTAAGCCAAAAATATGGACAGCACAGGATTTATAATGAAGTTTTTCTTATTTTATTTTTAATATATTTGTACGTGTATTTTATTTTATTAACAGCCAGTTTCACCAGCAATTTACAGACAAATTATTTTTTATTTGAATTTTCTATGAAAACTGACGGAAGGGAAACATCATTTTTGACTTATATAAATTGTTGATTTCATGTAGCGAAATAATTTTATGATGGAAAAAATGGCCTAAAGTTGCCAACCGTTGAGCTGAGTGGAACTTCTCAACTGTGCGTTTCTGAAACAAACACTCAACAGTTTAGCAACAGCTACGATCTAGAAGCGCGCCCATTTTCACATACAAAAATATGAATTTAAAAACAAAAAAGCTAATGTGAAAAATTATTTTCTGATAGGCTTGTCTGATCTATTTATTTAGTGTAAATAAAACGAAGTTATTTCACTTACGGCCCAACGTTTCGCTAATCTTCTTAGTATCTTCAGGGGCGTGTTTATTTAATTATCTGTTACAAAAAATATAAATATATGTATTTTATTAAATAAAGGAAGAAATAAACATATATACATATATTCATAAATACATATAAAACTCACGGTAGAACAACGAAGATATTGAACACAAAAGTACTCACAAACAATTCGTCATTAAATTAACTACATCTATTTAAATCGATACCATCTTCTGTGGTAGTTTTGTCTAAACTAAAAACTTAATTTGAATTTTATAAGCATAACAAGTAGGTGGCAGAAATGTCATCGGTGTCTTCTTTTTTGTTTATTGTGTTTTCCCTTTTTTGCAAAATCCTTAGCTTTCTAATATATATCTGGTTTTTTCTCGTTTTTCTATGTCGATTATTTTGGTGTTTGCTAAATCTGCTGAGTGCCCAGTAGTTCACATTTGTTGTGAAAGCGCTGTACTGTTTATTTGTTTCTTTATATCTGCTTCATGTTCGTTTAAGCGCGTGCCTAGGGCTCGCTTCAGCGTTGCCGAAAGCTTTTGCTGAAAAATCAACATTTTACCCTGAAAAAATCGTAATTTCGGCCAAGAAATCGTAAAATTTTTGTATATTATACTTTTTAACCAAATATAAAATAGAAACAAAATTACATAAATACAATACATACATACAATAAATATGACCACACATTTCAAAACCAAAAGGAACCCACATTGCATATGGGTTAATAAAAGTGGATCTGTAATTGTTATCGACAATTTTAAATTACACTTTAAAACAGAACTGCTGTTAGATTGTTCAAATCCACTGGCTTGAAGTTTTTGAAAGTGTACCATTAGCATTTATTACCTGATAGATAAACTTGACTGAACAAATTCCCTGTGCTATTTTTCTGTCCCTTTCATATCAGTGTCAACAGTGCAAATTAACGATTGGATTACAATTCTAGAACAAATTTAATATGACTAAACGCAATGTTGTAGAACAAAATTAGATAAATGCATAGTTGTACTTTGGTTTACGTTTTACTTTAAAAAGTTGTTCGCGAAATTATTTTATTAGCTAGCGAAAAAGTCAAAAGATGTAAGTATTTCAAAACCAAAAGGAACCCACATTGCATATGGGTTAATAAAAGTGGATCTGTAATTGTTAACGACAGTTTTAAATTACAATTTAAAACAGAACTGCTTTTAGATTGTTCAAATCCACTGGCTTGAAGTTTTTGAAAGTGTACCATTAGCATTTATTACCTGATAGATAAACTTGACTGAACAAATTCCCTCTGCTATTTTTCTGTCTCTTTCATATCAGTGTCAACAGTGCAAATTAACGATTGGGTTACAATTCTAGAACAAATTTAATATAACTAAAAGCACTGTTGTAGAACAAAATTAGATAAATGCATGGTTGTACTTTGGCTTACGTTTTACTTTAAAAAGTTGTTTATATACATACTTACATATGAAGTTAGGTGAAAAAACTAAAATAAAATATCGTCATTACGGGGAGACAAATCGTCAAAACGTCATTTAGCTTAAAAAACGTCGAAATGAAGACGAAATCGTCAATTCGGCAACGCTGGCTCGCTTAGTTGTTCCTATATACACCTCCCCGCATTCTTCGTTCCCCTTCCCCTTACATTTAATTTCATAAACTACGTTGCTTTGTTGTTGAGCATCTATAGGGCATTTCGTTTTTGTAAAAACAGTCGATAATGTGCAATTAGATTTATATGCAAGTGTAATGTTTTGTTATGCAAAATCGTGGCCGAAGTTTTCGGTCAGCTTCGGAATGTATGTATCGGGCATGTGCTACAAATCGTTTTCGCATGAAATTGTCAACGAAAACGTGCTGACATGTGCTGAATTTCACTGTTCCGTTTTCGTTTTCGAACATCAAATCGCAACGATCTGGCATGTGCTTGATATCGAAATCGCCATATTTTGGCCATTTTTAATTCGTACGGCTGCAGGTTCGCGAATTTTTTTATAAGCTAGCGAAAAAGTCAAAAGATGTAAGTATTTGGTTATTTCTGTTAAATTGTACTAAATAAATGTTTATGTACTTCAGGGGCAAGCATAAATCCCAAGCGCAAGACGAAACCTTCATAAATTTTATGAAGCAGCACCCTGATGTGGCGNACTAAATAAATGCTTATGTGCTTCAGGGGCAAGTATAAATCCCAAGCGCAAGACGGAACCTTCATAAATTTTATGGAGCAGCACCCTGAGGTGGCCAAGAATTTTGTAAAGGGCGACCGAATTGCAGTGGAAGCTCTTTGGGCAGATCTCGCCAAGCAGCTAAACAGCCAGGGTCCCCCGCAAAAGGACGTGAATGGCCGGAAAAAGTAAGTATGAATTGGGCTGTATTTTGTGCATAATTAAATATGTATGTACATATGTAGGTATATGTGATTAGTAAAACGGTGTTCACATGAGACAATTTTCCGGGTAATTTTGGACGCGATTAGTTTAATCAAAAGTTGGCTGCCCTCCAACTTCATTGGAAGCGATTAGTTGAAATGGCAATGACACCAGGCGATTGTTGCTTTCAACTAAAAGTTGCCTCTAAAATCGCCTCATGTGAACACCGTATAACATTTTTCCTTTGAGCAGGTATGTTCGGACTGGAAAGGCTGTGTGCGGAAAAAATTGCTCACAATAAATGTGAGGCAAGAGCTACCGGCGGAGGTCGATTCAATCAAGGTGTTACACGGAAGAAAGAATTGCAGCACTTTGTGGCATATATACCAGTGTGGAAGGGATTCCAAAAGCTGTTCCATTTCGTGAGTGTGATAATAATTCAAACGCATCGGTTGGAGAAGATGCGGCAACAAGTACCGCTGAAAATTCAGCAATGCCGAGAAACTCACATTCATCAGATGAGGAAAATATACCACCGAGTACATCTGCATATTCAGCTACACCGCGAAAACGACCGAGGCAGAGCTCCATGCAAGATTGCCTGAAAAAACATATGGCATCAGAAGCAGGTGCGGTTGAAGATTTGTCAGAAACGTTGAGGCAGTTCCTTCACAGTTTCAAAGAAACCGCAAATATTTTAAAGGAAGGCAATGATAGTCTGACACAATCTATAAGTAATTTATGTGACCTCATTTCTGAACAAAATTCTTTAGCAACTGATCACAATGAAGACCTTCGAAAGCATTATTTGAGCATGGAGAAAATGGCTCGTACAAAAAACACCATAAAGAATCGAAAGCTACAGGCGAAACTAAATAGTATTTTTTTAATAAGTGAATACTTAAATCCTTGATTTTTATATATACATGTACTTATGTATACATACATACAGTGGGGAGCAGTGATGAGTATATGGTGATTTTTGTTAAATATTTGCGAGGTTTTTAAATTCAAAATTTTGTTTGTTATTCTTTCATAAAAATTTGGTTCTTGCTTTAACCAAAATCATATAAATCCAACTTTATACAGAGCTTAGAAAAATTTAACAAATTTTCATTGAAATCTCGAGCTATGCAGTTTTGTAGCCCAGAAAACGTTAGTACAATAAAGTGAAAGTTTTAAGCGGCTGCAAAATCGCATTCATTTTTGAGGTTTTTTTTTGTGACGGATTAAACAGCTAAAATTTTTAATTAAAGTTTGTTAAATTTTTCTGAGCTCTGTATAAAGTTTGATTTATATGGTTTCGGTTAAAGCGTAAACCAAATAAAAAAAAAAAAATTACTTTAAAAACCTTAAAATATTTAACAAAAATCACCATGTACTCATCACTGCTCCCCACTGTAGATCTGTATGTGCAACCAAATCTTTACTTATGCGATCTCAATGAAGTATTTTAGTTTTAGTTATTAAAGCATGAAATGCATTTATTTTTTGTAGCTAAGATCTTATATTTTATAATAAAATTTTCTGAAATTTAAATTGTTCGCATTAAATTATTTGCAATTTTCCCCTTATATTCGTCGCAGCAGTTTGAAGGTGGCTTGTATGTTGATCAGGCTCATCATCACATATTATGAAGAGCACAGCACACGTTAATAATTTTAACAACTTTTTGCGCGGTATATGGCAAAACAGTTTGCAAGCATTTGAAGCGACTTTTCAGTACCCCAATTACCCTTTCAACAATGTTACGGGCTTTTGCGTGCTGCAAATTATATTTGTGGTGAGCGGTTCCAGCAACTGGATCCCGATAATGAGTAAGTAAAAATGGTTCTAATCCTTACCGGAATCCCCCAATAACTAGGAGCTGTGGTCGCCGCTTTCATAATTCGATAAGAGATACCGTTTGACACTGCTCAAGTTGAAAACGAAAGAATCATGACTCGATTCTGGATGGCATGCATCCACAGCATTTATGAACATTCTGTGGTCACATATCTGCAAATATGTCGAAATGTTTATTATGTATAAATAAAATATCAGCCATTTTTTAACTTAATACCATCGTATTGATGCTAAAACAACCTTTTCTGTTTAAATACAAATGAGCATTATCGCGGGGTATTAGCAACTTAACGTGGGTTCCGTCGATGCAACCAATCACTCCTGGAATCCCAAAACGATTATAGAAGTATAAATTTGACTGCCGAACTTCATTTTGCCTTCTTTCAAACTTAATCCACTTAGAACACTGTGTTTGTTCTAAAATAACTAACATTTCTTTCAGAATTTTTGACACCGTCGTCCTGTCAAGTGCGATATGAGAACTCTTCCTATAGCTCGCTGAAATCCTCCTACCGCGAGAAATCTCAGCGTCGCTGCTAGCTTCAACTCGACTGGTATAGTTGACTGTTTTACAAAAGGCTTTACATCTCTTATAACATTTCGAAACCCTTCTTTATTTATTCTGTAATATGAAATAAAGCTAAAAAAATAAAAATTTGAAGTTAATGGTGGTGAAACATCGTCTACGGTTTAGTTATTTGCCCAATGATTTCGGACTATTGTGTCCGAATGGGTGACCCTATCAAAAATATTTTTACACAGCCTTTTGGTCAAGGGTCTACACTTTATTTTAAAACGTAATTTTGTAATTTTCGGTCACTAATTTAGTAATAAATTCGGTCTGAATAATGAGTGAGTTCTACGCAAATATGCTGTGGATGGCGTAGCCGGAGTTATATGCACAAGAAAACCTGCATACCTTGCCGCTCTTCTCAGGTAACACAGAGAGGTGAATTCTACGGAAAGGTGTTCTGCCAAAAATAATGTTTATCTAGTTTACCAACCCGGTGTCAAAATGCTAATTTTAGACCATTTTCCAATGGTTCCTCAGGGGTCCGTGGAAGGTTTCGAGGAGTCAAGTGTGACTTTTTACGAAGTGTGGACTGTGCTCTTTCTAGTGGGATGAATATCATACCCGCACCCCTTCCTCTCCGCCCCCTTACCCAAAAACAGTGGGCAAATAACTAAACATTTTCCGAAACAGCACTTACATATCTTCTGGGAGGTTCAAAGGATTGGAGTGGTCTCTCAAAATACGTCGCGCGATTTTTTCATTATTTTTCCAGTCACTTTGACTCAATATGTAAGCACAAATAGTAAACACGCTCATTTTTACAAAAAAAAAAATTTCATCATTAAATAGTAAAGTTTGTTGCTTTGGAAACAGCTGTTTCGAACTTAACTTCGAACATAATCGAATTAGCATGAATTTCATCACACCTCAAACTAATTCGTGCGATTTGCAATTTCGGTTTCGGAATGAAATCGCGCGATTTCCAGCACAGCCTGTATATGACACTGTGGTATCGCTTTGTTGTGTTTATTGCATCTGTGCTTGAAGC
>NW_016166779.1:21275-23232 GCF_001687245.7 Rhagoletis zephyria | reverse complement strand
CCTTAATCGGAGTAGATACCTTCAGAGACTTAACTTTATAACCCTTCGTTGGAAGTGCAAAGCCTTTTTCTGCACTATCAAATATCCATTCGGGGCAGAGAATTTCTTTTTTGAACTTCACTGCTGCCTTATATTTATCAGAATTTGTGTTTCCACGCGCAGTAATGACTATATCGACAAGCGCTGACCGAAATGCACAGTGGTACGTGCCACCGTTTTCATTTACTAAACGCATTATCTATAAACAAAAAATATATTTATTAAGCATAGCCTTCGGATCTTCGGTCTTATCGCGAATTCTTAACCCAAAAATTACAAAACAAAACCAAAACGATTTCAACACAGTTCCCATGATATTGGCGATAAGACTGATTAAGGTACCTCATTTTTTTTCTCCGTGTCCAATCCTGTACATGTTATGTTCGTTCCAAAGAAGATGGGCAGCTTGTACTTTTCAAACTCCTCATCTGTTGCTGAAACATCTTCAACAGAGCTGCGTTCCCAAACGCGCTGTACCCAATCAACATGCATTACAGGAATTCCATTCAAGGATGCATGTTCGTATTTTGTAGACTTAATGGTGTTCGAAATTAGATGTGTCACTGGCCGACTAAGGTTCTGGAAGTAATAACCACCCATCCACTGAATGTATGTGCGTACTCTTTCTTTCTGATCTGGGGCAATACCAGTAGCACATATATGCAAGTCCCGCATTGCCGTTGTATAAATCGGACTTGGGCCGAGGGGCACAGGTAGAGAATTTAGCAAGCAAGTTAGAAGACATCGCGGACCAATTATGAGTGACTTTGTTAGCTTGAGTTGCATAAAAAA
Organism: Rhagoletis zephyria; assembly: GCF_001687245.7. Taxonomy (NCBI): domain Eukaryota; kingdom Metazoa; phylum Arthropoda; class Insecta; order Diptera; family Tephritidae; genus Rhagoletis; species Rhagoletis zephyria. The sequence continues at coordinate 22,401 of NW_016166779.1, read as the reverse complement.
GTCCCCTTCAAATTTATCGAAGATAAATACATCTTTCTTTGTAAGCTGTCCTGAGGCTATGAGCGGAAACCCTTCGCTTGCCTTTATATGTCTGATGTTCTCTTCGGCTATGTGGTCCCGGAGGTGAGTAAATGCCGTTTCCAAATCTTTGCATTTTGATGGGTCTGGATTTTCCACAGTACTTGTGGTGACAAAATATGCATTAATGGTGTCGTCGAAACTCATGAGCAGAACTTTTTTGGATCTGAATAAGATTTCTGAATATGTGACGCGATTTTTGCGTACGAAGTGATATTTTTTGCAATTCTTGCGCCAAATTGAATTTTCAACTGTCAAATGGAAAAAAGTGTTGCTTGTTTGGGGAAAAATGTGACACTAATCGATTAAACGTACCAATTTGATCATCGAGCTAGGCACGACTACGATAACGGGAAGAGAAATTTTGACCAAAGACGTCGATAGAAGTTTTAAAGTGAAAGTACATAACGTCCATTGCCCACCGTCACCGGCAGTTGTCGAAAAAGCTGATTCGAGGTATTTGTATGAAGTAAGTTACATGAACAAGCTGACGGTGACGATGCCGCACAAATTAGCTCTACTCTCAATTTTGCTTATGCTATTGCGTCAAATGACAACTATTCAGTGTTTTGTTTACATGTTTGAACGTAAATTTTTCCAGTTTGTGAAAATTTTAATACTTATGGAAAAATGAAATGTAAAAAAATAATGAAGGAAAACCTAATAGAAGAAGTAAAGCTGATGCCAGATAAAACTTTGTAGCTTTGCGTGACATTTATAACTTTGCCAGCAAAGCGCCAGACGCAAAAGGTATGCCACAATGAACGCCAAGAAAACAATGTTGTACCGCTTTTTTACTCATCAAAGTTGCTGTGGATTTTAATTATTTTGATTTAAAATTATCAGCAATGTAATTAAGTTTTATGTTTCTGCATGAAAACCCGAATTTGGACGAAACAAAATAAATATTAAACCGGCTGATTGTCAAAGCGCGCAAAAAGATGGGAGTTGACCATCTTTTCGCTTCGCGCTGCCGCTTCAACGATTTATGTGGCATGCTTTGTGCATTTTCATACAATTCATCTTATCTGTCAAAGCGAATCTGTCA
>NW_016166779.1:3704-21250 GCF_001687245.7 Rhagoletis zephyria | reverse complement strand
ACAATGCTACTGTTGTCGGGTGGTACAATTTAGCCTAATTTACGACTTACGCAATGAGGCTGAATTGCATTAAAGTCATGCTTGCATTACCAATGGCTCCAGTATTAGGGAGGTATGTGCTTGTATGTAATGGATCTTGTAAGTTCCTAGATGTGAATTCTTGGAAAATCCTTGCAATCAAATTTTTATAGCGGTTCGGCAAACAAATGTGTTATATGTATTGTGTAGATCTTCTGACGCCAATACAAACGCCCCATTATATTTTCTAAGTACATAATTATAGCATGAGATTTTTAATAATATGCGCTTGCCTATAATCATTCGCCTTGGCCCGGTTCATACACATAATAGCCAAGCTCAGTAATGTCATTGAGCGCTGTGTGGAGATATGCTATTATATTCATTCGCTTTGCCATCTTTAAGATCGCTTTGTTTTGTATTTATCGATAACTGTCTTTGTACTTTGAACTTATCGGCTAAAACAAAGTAGCACCAGCTGATTGGACTTCTTTGTTTACGTTTATCTCAGGCCATAGTTGTAAAATTCTGCCAAATATAAAAATAATTAAATAATGGAACAACCATTGGAGAAAGTGCTTACTGAATTGTGAGTATTTACATACACTAGTTGCGTTCCAGATGCTTCACAATATTCACGATTTGCAGGAGCAGCTGTTTTATCCATTAATAAACCTTATGGAAGGTGGTCACCTGGAATGACTTCCTGTAAAAATCTGCAAATCGTGAAGCATCTGGAACGCAACCATTGTTGCTGTAATAAAGCCGATTTCTTATGCTATCTCATTACTTACAGCGCTTCTCAGCCGGAAACAGTGGGTGTGCTGCTGGCCAATCGTCAAGGCCTATGTTTGGGAGGTAAGCATGAAAATTAAGTTTTAAAAAGGGATTTCACATGCTTTTTTTTTTTTAAGCAAAAGGGAAAATAAATCCTAACATGTCGGGAATTGGTATGGCCATCTCAGAACAGGCGTGCAAACTGGAACCAAATTTAAACCCACCAGCCATTTACCTGTACAGTGGGAACAAGTTAGTCAAATAAAATAAAAAATACATAAAATTATTCTAATGATAGTTTGCTTGCAGGCGATGCATCATAAAAAAGGACGGAGAATTGACTGGTGTTATTTACAAACAGAAACCTAATTGAATGCAATGTTTAAGGCGCTGGTGCAGTGCCCTTTTGATCATTCAACGAGATAAACCACAACTGCATGTGTAACCTGTAGATATAAATTACATAAAAGCCAATCTTCCTAGAGTTTATTCATAAAATTGTCGCTTTGTGCAAAATTCATAGTACATACATAAATATAAATATTTCAGTAATATAACAATTTTAATTATAATCAATATAATTTAATGTCTGCCTCTCTTTATGTTCTCATTGAGTATTTATTAGGACATTTCCTTTTTTCGTGGAATTTTCCGAGAGTCCCAAGAGTAATCTACAATTTTGTGCGTACATCTGAGAGTCTGAGATAGGGACTGAGTGAGGTGTTGATGTCATTCACATGTCTTTTGCAGCGACATTCCCACGCCAATAACAAAACTCATCGCATGATTATTGCTTTAACTACTGTGCTTGGGAATGGCGGCGTTCGTCTAGCTTGAAGTCATATTTATAATTCTTTTTAATATTTACAATGTTTTCTAAGCACCATTTTTTTTGTTATATTTTTTATAAAAATATGATGCAGGCTCTAACAAAAACCATATAAATCAAACTTTCATTCTTTAAAAGAAAATTTTTGGGTACGCAGTTACAAGGCTTATACAATTTTAGTAAAATAAATGCAAGTTTTGAGTGGCTAAAAATCGAATTAATTTTTAATAGTTTCTTTTTTGTTTACGTCGTTTTGCATTGTTTCCACATAAACATAAATTCCTTGTGGCAGAATTAATTTAATTATATGAAAAAAAACCGCTACAGCCATCAGCCAAAAAAAAATTGGTGTGTTTTAGCCGCACAAAACTTGCACTTATTTTATTAAAATTGCATAAGCCTTGTAACTGCGTACCCAAACATTTAAAAAAATTCCGTTAAAAGGCTCAAAATTTAGATATAAATTTGTGGAATTCTTCTAAATTCTGTATAAGGTTTGGAAGATAGGTTTATGCGGTTTTTTGTTAGAGCATGAACCATATTTTTATAAAAGATAACAAAAAAATTTTAGCTTGATAAACATTGTAAATGATTTGGCATTTGCATATTCGTTGCATTTGTAAATTCGCATCAATAAAATGCAATTCCAACCGCAAATCCAAAACCATTTCCACAACATCTTGAATAGGGTTGCCAGATTTTGAAACAGGGAAAGGAGTACATTTCTATTTTCTATAGAAAAAAAGCAGTACAAAAAGTTTGCCTACCCCTGAATCTAAAGTATTTTTGCAAGAAAATTTTGAAAATTTTTTTTTTGTCTTTTATTTTTCGTCATATTTTCGGCATTTACAGTCGGATCTTATCTCGTACAAAGTTTAGAAAAATTTCAAGCTTTATAATAAAAAATTTGTGGTAAAATTTCGGTATGCAGTTCAATAAAGTAAAAGTTTGAAGTAGCTCAAATTCTGGTTGATTTTTGAGAATTTTTTATTATACGATGTTGCGCATTTTTTCCATATGTATAAAAAAAAATGTCGAGCATGCATTACATGGAAAAACTACTTAAGAAAAAAATTTTGGGCCTATTCAAGTTCACATTATTACACTAAATTAAATGGGCTGAAAATTAGTCAGCCTTATCATGAGTTTTATTTTCACCGAATCGGTTCACTTTTCACTTTCCACATAGGTTTCCATGAAAAGTAGCGTTGAAGGACAACATCAAGAGCTAAAAGTTTTTCAATAGTAAGACAAATCATATTTTTTCATTCCCTCGCTAAATGACACATTTCCAAATCATACGCGCAACGTGTGTCGAATGCAAAACGAAAGAAGAAAACAAATCCCAAGAGTATGAAGTATGAATACGTTCATATGTGTATAACACCGTCAGCCAGAAAAATTATTAGAAATCAACGCGATTTTCCAGAGTCTTGAAATTTGCACTTTAACCTAATAAAATTTGGTCGGCTATAGTGGCCAAACATATAAATTTTCTAAAAATTCCGAATAAAAAGTTTTAAGTTTTTGGGTGTAATTGTTAAAGTTTTTTGAATTTTTAACCGACTTCAAAAAAAAAGGAAAGATAGCCAAAACTGGTCAAAATGTCACTTAACTTAATCAGCTTACTTCAAGTGTACATATGTATGTGTATGGATATGTGTATGTATGTATGTATGTACCGATATTGAACTTATATATGTTTGTAAGTCTATACACATGCAAGTGCAAAGGGTTTGGCAATTTGGGTCACGCCTTTACCGCTTGGTTTGATACATACATATACATATACTACATATCTATGTATGTATGTACTAGGACATTCAATCCTGAAGAATTTTTATAATCCCGAGATTTCGGTATGCCAAAAACCGTATCCCGGTATTCCGGGATTTTTCGAGATTTCGACTTTATCACAATTTTTGCATTTTGCAGTTAACCGATTCTTTTTGCAGAGATTCGATTTCCACTAACAGGTCTATTCTGCGCTGGTAACATAAATTTTATAACCGGTAATTAAAGTGTCTATCAATTTTTAAACCTTTTTCGCATTCTGTGCTCTCTTGTTACCGGTAAATTTGGTTACCATCTCATAAGCTGATAACAAAATATTTCCCCGTGAAATATGCGATACAGGAATTTCCACAAATCTTCATAGCTGAGTTGCTGAATATTTTCACTGCATTACCAACGTACCTAGAATCGCAGAAGTGGTAACATTTTTTGGTAATAAAATTTTCCGGTCAGAAAATCTTTGGTAACGTGCAGAATAGACCTGTAAATCACACCAAAAAAGTAAAATGAAGATGAAGAAAATGATTTCAAATGCTACCAGGTTTTTTACACAGTTCTTGCACAAAATTTGGAAAAGCTACCGGTATTTGTGCATTTTCTGAAATTCACTTCCAAGTGCAAATTACCCAAGAGCACTTTGAATTCCAGGTTTAGTGTTCGGTAATTCTCGTTTTCATGTGAAATGCTCGTGAATTATTATTTTTTTTTTGTTTTCAACAACACTTTCACTCGGTAGTAGAGTTCACTCTTTGATGCGAAACTATGTGCGTTTGAGCGAAAGTGCGAAAATTGGAACAAAACAAACGCTAGTTCTTTTCTTTCGCATTTTCGCATCAAATAGTAAACTCTACTTGTAAATAAATTAGAAAAAATCTCGGGATTCCGGAGCTGTAATCCGGCGATCACGGGATTCTGGATCCCAGGATGGAATACTGTATTATATATTATATATGTATATATATAGCATGTACTATGTAAGGACACTTTGCTGTGCATCTACGCATTGTTTGTATACATATTTGCCTTGTGTGGTGAAAATAGTAAAACAAATGCGCATGCGTGTGTGAGTTCTGTCGCTTCGCTAACGAGTTTATTGTAATTTTTCTGCATTCGCGACAACAAGTGTGCGTGTAGGCACGCATAGTTCGCATTTCTCTTTGCATTTTGTTTACCGCCGGCGTTGTGGCATTTATATAGATAGCTTCATGCTTGTGAATGTGTGAATATTTTCACCTTTTAAATTTAGCAGAGCAGTAGTGTAAAAATGCGCTTCTAACTATTTTTCAAACATACATACATACATACATACATACAATATGCATAAGGGTGAACCCACATTTTTATGTGCATTTCATTTCCCTTCTAACGCTTTCTCATCTAGATATGCACCTGTGAATGTATATATCGTCGTTTAAAGTGATAAACTGCGTATCAGCTGTAGAAGTTATTTTCTTATATGTCCGCCAAAAACCCACAAAAACTCCGAAACAGACACGACAACAGACACTATTAAACTGAAAAACAAAACACCATAATTTTATAAATAGACTCACGTACGCAAAAATTAGGAGATTTCCCGTTATTACTGCTTATGTGCAAATAGCAAGTTTTCTTAAAACCTTCAGGTTTCATACCCATATCAAAATATTATATTTAACTTGTTAATAAAATTAATTTTGAATTTCAAAATAGTTGGTAACCCTATACAAAAATATTTTTGAAATATAGCTTTCTTAAAACTTCCGTTTGATACCCATGTAAAAATATTTAATTTAACAAGTACATAATTTGATTTTGAATTCCTAAGCACTAGATTTCTCGTCCACAAAAATAATCGAGCATATCAGACTTGTTTTCCACGAAATAAAATCCGAAAATTTTGGTGTGGAGTTCTAGCTTTTAGTAAGCTACCCTATTGAAAAACATGCATTTTCGAAATAAATCCTTACGTTTGACACCGAAATTGTTATAATATTTTACTTAACTTATATACTGATTTTCAATTAAAAAATGCGGAATTTGTGTTCCAAAAATATCGGTTATTTAATTTCAGGTTGTAACCTATCTGTTTGCGAAATTTCACTGAAATACATCCAGCTGTTTTAGCGTGCCAAATGTATGTATTTTGTCTTGTAAATAAAAGTTTCTATTCTCAACTATTCTGGAAAAAAATCATAAAACTATCAAAACGCAAAATTGCTCTCAGAGAAATAGAGAAATCCCAAAAAGTACGGGGAACGCATTTCGGGTAAAAATTGGTACCTTTGTCAAATACATCGTAGAAGCCATTTTTTGTTTGCAAAGCCGTTTTTTATCATTTGGTGATTAGCAAAATTATACACAGACATACATATAATATATAGGAAAATAAGCAAATATAAGTGTTTTACTTTTTGTTTACTTAACTTTTAATTTTCTTTGACATTACAGAAAAGTTGATGACTTGAGACTTTACCAGCGAAAATTCCTCGCGTAAAATCTTTCAAAAAAGATAGATCCTCATTTAACTCTTTCTTGTCCTCCCCTTTGCTAGAGAACCGAGTATGGTAACGCTTTCTGGTAATTTCTGGCATTTACTGACAAATGACAAATATTAAGTCATGGTTTTTTCATCGCCGTTTAAATTGACAGTGGCAAAAATAAAAAAAACAATAAATTAATTTATTAACTGAAAACTTTTCATTAAGGGGCAAATGAGCAAAAGAGCAAATGAATTTGTTTAGCTCTCTATTCCAACTCCGCTCCAGCTAAAATCCTTTGTTCCTTACCTCCTTAAATAATTATTTATGATACATATATATATGTATATCTCATAGTTCTCTTACCTACACTTTGTATGTATAGTCATAAAAAGTTTGGAAATTTCCATCCTACAGATAGGAAGGAGCTTCCGCACGAATGCTTTGAAATCACTCATACGCCATGTACTTCCCAGCGAATGCTGTTTTTTCTGAAAAATTTTCTACACAAATAAATTTTCATACCACGGTTGCAAGCATACGCTCATTTAAGTAATGAAAATTGGTAAAATTACCGCAAAGGAATCGCCATGCCGATGCTTTCAATGTATGTACGTATGTATTAAGGCACAAACCAGTGGTACTCTAATCAATATTTATGCAAACACAATGCAATAAAGTACCAAGCAGTCAGTGCAGTAAACGAGCAAAGGGAAAACAGCAGTCTATTTGTGCATCATCATTTGCCTGTGTGCTATTGCCGTTGCATATTTCTGAAAATGAATTCCAACAAGTGCGGTCAAACGCGAGCTCGCGCAGCTAAACATAAAAACCGCAGCGCACAAAACCAAAAAAACCGCATTGGGGCCATGAACCAAAGGATCAATACCAATGAATAGGTGTTTGTGTTTGTGTTTGTGCTAGTGTGTGTGTTTGACTAAAAAAAAAGAGCTAGCGGTGGTGTTTGAAAGCGAAACTTATTGGTTGGTCTAGTCTGGTTTTTTTCGTGTTTTTTTTCAGTTTTGGCTATCAGTTTTTACCGGCATTGAATGATGAAATACTCGTGGCATACATACCTACTTATTCAGCAGCAATAAATGACCTAAAAATGAGTGTTATGCAGGCGAAATAGGCGCAGACACATGCAGGCGTACATTTTTGAACATTTTACATGCATACTAATGTAGTAAATATGTAGTTAGATGCGCGCTTTTCACCAACAACAACATAGTGCAACTCGAACGTCAAAAGCTGTAAGGATAGATAAATTAGGTTGTAACTTTGCTAAACATTCCTACATTCATGCATGCTGTCGATGATTGATAGTCAATGATGAGGTCATCCATTTCTCGTATTATTTCAGAGTTTTTTTTTGTTTTTTTTTTTGAAAAAAGAACGCCATAAATCACTATTTAAACACTATTTGGAATCAAAAGAATGTGAGAGTTTCTTTTGCATTCTGGTGAAATTGTTGGCGCTGTATTTGATCACACAGCCCTTCGATTTTAAAGTATAGTAAGAAAAATTAGTCCTTTCTTTTTCAATGAAACCTCTCCGCCCATCCCGTTCTTCGGACATGCCATTCCCATCTGTGAACAAATTTTAGAGGAATTTGGTTGCCCATGCTATCACTATCCTTTTGGAGCCCACATATGTGTTTTTTTTTCGGAACTGAAACACGAAACCAACACTTGCAGAAAACAGCCCTTAGGCTACATGCTGCCCATTGCAGTGTTTTCATGCTCACTTTAATCTGTCTCAAATCTATATGATTTAAGAGCTCAGGTGTTAGTCTCTCAACACAGCGCTGCTAAAAGAATCAACTCTTATAATTTCACTGGCGTGGAAGTGACACAAAAAGTGTTCCAACGTCTCATTCTCTTCAAGGTAGGGAGCGCAAATGGGATTGTCATGTATGCCGAATAACTGTAGTTAGGTACTTGTACCACGTAAATCTTGTTGTCTACAGTCTCCCACGTTGTCTGCAGCCCGATCTGTTAAATGAAAACAAAAACCTACAAATACTCGCTGAGATTGTGGACCATCATTTGAGGAAGTCTTTGCAGAACGAAATATTTACCAAGTTTCTAACAGTGGACCCGATGACCGAAGATGGAAGCGCTATAACTGACTGCGGACCGAGCAATGCGAGGCTTTAATGTAGGTTTGAAAGCACGCCACTCTGGGGGCTAACTCGGGGCTCGTGAAGTATTGACCTTATTTTGTCTGAAAAATTATGAGATACTGCGCGAGTATTGAAGAAATCCAATTTAGCAGCATAGTAGTTATCTTATACATGCTCTTTTTTTTGCCGCACTATGCATGATACCGGTACTTAGAGGAAGACCGCCCATTGAAGGAAGACAGCATATCGGTATCTTGTACCTCCTAGTAAAAAGAACAAGCTCCGTTTTACTTGGGGTTACACCCAGTCCGCAACTATAAACCCTCTACTCAACCAAGTTCAGGGTTCAGGTAGCCCTGCATAAAATCAAACAGTGTTTCCGGAAACTCTCCTTGGATATAAATGCTACGTCGTCAGCATAGGCAACTACCCGCCAGCCACTTCTTTACAGAGGCCCCAACAGGTTGTTGACGACAACGTCCCAAAGCAGCGGTGAAAGAACTCAACCTTGCGGAGTACACACACATCCCCGGATTGAAGCGCTGCCCCACTCTGCCACGACAGTCCTGTTGCAAAGCGAGCGGTCAATAAATATGACAAGGCCGGCACCGACCTCTATCTTATTTAGGGAGCTAACTATAGCCTCCCGTAAAACATTATTAAAAGGCCCACGATGAAGGCACCCACCGCGAATTCCTTCTGTAAAAAGGTCTGCTCGATATCCTCATCGACCGTGTGCAGGGCCGTTTCGACAGACCTGCCCTGACATCAGGCATGCTGTTCCATGAAAGGCGCTCCCTGAGGATCCCACTTCTTAAGTGCAGATCGATCAGCCCCTCCAGCAGCTTTAAAAGAAAAGGAGGAGAGACTTATTTGCCTGCAGCTCCTGTGTGATATATGAGAGGCTCTGCTCACCTTGGAAACTAACACAACTCTTACCATTCTCCAAGGCCCAAAGATAGGCCCTAACGGTACATACGTATTTTTTTACTGCGATAAAGAAGGGTGAGATAAAGAGCAAACCACTTCCGACTTTGTTTTCTTTGGACCAGCCTAATGTACATACATAGACTGTGCAAGACTCACATGGTTATAGTGAATGGTTTACAATATTTTTTTTCCACTTTGCGCGTAGCAGTGTATGCATTCGTACGTCGCGTTTACCATTTCGTATGTGTTTGCATTGGTACTTTTGCGGTAAGTTGTAGTGCAAAAATTAATGGTTTTGCTGACGCAACATCTGGCGTGTGTCGGAATTATGGGGAGCAAAATGTTACAGGCCGCGACCACCAATACAGGCACACACTAATGTACAGGCGGCAAATGAATGCGCTGTCATATCAACGAAAGCGAAAAGTGAAAAGCAACGCAACGCCAAAAAACATTGAAAAGCTGTCGAAACTAGTTTTTCGCGAAATGCTGCGGGTAGCAAACAACAACAATAAACAGCAAGAACAAAGATTTCACCAAAACCAAAGCCCCTCCCCTCAAAAAAAAAAGAGGAAAACTACATGACACTTCGTAGCGGCAAAACTGCAATTCATTTGCATTCGTGTTTGTGTGAACGAGTACTGCACTTGAAGCTAACATCAATTGGCGGAGTTGATGATCACCGCTACAGCAGCCAATGCAAGCCACCTGTCACCCGCTGACCCAACTGTTCTGCGCCTATCTGTCACGCTTTGCTATCGTCATCTGCTGAACGACGTATGCGAACGTGCAAAGTTATTAGTGCGGATATTTGTAAATTGCCATCCGGCAACTGGCAACTGGCGTAAGTACATATATGTATGTTTGTATGTAGGTATTGCCGGCAATTCTTGTATGTATGCAATGTTGTTGGGCTATGCAATTCCGACTCAGCCACCAGCCACGAGTAGTTTACTCAAGCTTCGTCGTTGTTGCTATGCTATTATGAAGCTAAAGCGGATGGTGAGAACCGGATAGTGAATAGCGGCATGATTACTAGGATAGCTGTAATTCATGCTCGTGTTGTTTTTGTTAGCGATGAATATGTTGTCAACGCTGTCGCAATACATATACCCCGAAAATGGAATACAGTGTCAATAAAAGCAGCAATAGCAGTGGCGGCAGCATTACCATAACCAGTAACGTCCAACACAAAATATCAACTTGGAAGTCTACGGGCAATATTGCTGCTGCTGTAGCTGCTGATGCGCGACAAATTCAAAATATGCACGAACGTGCAACAAACTAACGACTATGGCTCTGGTTGCATGCAACAACGGAGAAGTTTGCCTTGACGGACATAGTTTGTTTGGTCTTCATATGTATGTGTGTAGGTAAGTTTGTATTAAATCACACAGGAGTTTTGTACGGGGTTGCACATACAAACATATGTACATATGTAAGTGCTTATAAGTTTACATTGATGGATAGGGATATTTGTTGCCCAGTGTTTGCCCTACTAAATTGCCAAACACCAGTACAAGCTGTTGATGCCAATGAACAACAACAACAAGTACAACTTACAGCACTAGAACGATTACAAGTAGCTGGCAAATATACAACAAATTCAAATTACTTGAAGTATTACCACTTTGTAAGTATGCACATACACACACGAATATATGTATGTACATATTTAGCTGCGTTTCTATGTGAAAACTGTCGTTCACTGCAAAGGGTGAACAGCACCAAGCATACATACTTATATACATATATATATATGTATATAAACAATTTATACAAACAAAAATTTATACAACTGTGTTGATGAACCAAGTAAACCAAAATCTGAAACAGTCGGCATACTAAATATGCGACCGTGAGAGCAGAAGTGGCCTAAACCAATTTGTTTTTTTTTTGTACTCACATAATTACTTAAAACATTTTCAAATGTGATATATGTATTTTAAACAAAATACGCTTATTCTCCAATTTTAAGGCACATAGCGCACACATCAGAAACAAAAGATGAATTTGAGGACACCAGAAGCTCTGCCGAGTATAAATGCAAATCAGATGAATCCGACATCCACAGTTGCAGTACGAGTGCAAAACCCAATTCGGATGACAATAAACTGTTTGGTGGCGTTTTTGTGGACAAAATGTGGCAGTCCATGATCTCCGTTTCTCTTCACCAGAAATTCGGGTATTACATTACAGAATGCCATTTCTGAGAACGTTCTAGAACAATTTGAAAGTTTTTTTCCTGATGATCTGATAAATATAATAATAAGTGGACAGATAACTACTAATGCCAATGAGTCAAAACGTTCTTCGGATTACTGATGCTGCATCCCGGGAACAAAACTGTACTTTTTTTTAGACCTGAATGCATTTCTAGGCCATTTTATTAACCAATTAGATATGCATGTCTGAACAGTGTTTCCATCTGGTGCTAAAGTTTATGCACTTTGCTAATAAAGCAGACTATGGCTACAGTTATTTTGAAGCATTTTAGAGCACGCTTCTTGATAAGCTATGTGCCTAGAAAGAAAAACGTCCACGTGGATGAATCTACATTGGATGGAGAGGTTGCCTGGGCTAGGTACAGTGCATACCATCATTAAAAATATACATATATATATATATATATATATAAGCCTCAAACCACTCAGCCACAGCGTATGGGATTGAATTGCGTTTGGCTTATTGGGTATAGCTAGTTTGTTTCTGAGTTTTACAAACCCTTCATAAAATTCCTTCAGTTTCAAACTGTTTTGTTCACTTTGAATTTTTTTTTCTTTTTATGTTCTTTTTACTAACTAAATTCTGTTGGTATTTGATTTTCGAACTAGAAATTCAATAGTCAAAGTTGTTAATACTATATACATATGTATTTATTGATTTACAAATGGTGTTGAGTGTGAAATTTTTTAACGCTCAAATTTGTTTCGATGTCCTTAAAAATGTATGCATGTCCTCATATGTTTGTACATTGTATGTATGCGTGTGGCAATCAACGGGGTGATCGATCGAAGTGCAAGTACTTCACTTCAACTCGATATAAAGCAGACGCTTATTTTTGCCAAATTTATTTGTTGTTGCTACTTTTTACACGGAGAAAATTTTTTCTTAAACTAAGGCAGGCACAAACAAAATCGAGACTTGTTTTTGAGCTTAGAAAACAAATTCTTATTATCAAGAAAATATAAGAAAATATAGTTTGAAAATAAACCAGAATATATTTTCTTGATTTAATCTTGATATACACTAAAATAAATAGGAAAACATTTGTTCAAATCAAAAATTAAATTATTCTTGAAAATTATTCAATAATTAATTAATTAATTAAATTCTTTCATCCTCCGTGAAAGGAATAAGTATGTAATCGCTCGCGACGCTCAAACAGTCGCAATGGCTGCCAGGGCCGACAGCACTGGATTAAAGCTGGAACATGTACAACTGCAAACGATTCCTGGTCTGAAGTGGACCGTGGGTGTTCAAAGAAGCGCGTTATGCTAATAGGTAATTTTTCAATCTATATTCACAATCCATCCATTTTCCATCCACCGCGACAATACATTGAATACAGCGACTTCGATTTGTGCCGTTGAAGGGACATTGGGAAACAGCGACACGACATTGGAAATTTCATGGTTTGAGCTCTTGGGGTACCCAATTTCCGACTTTCTTGGCCATACCAATGGCTTTCAATCGCAATGAAATGTCTTGTTGAATCACGCCTAAAATTGCGGCAACTTCTTCTTGGCTTTGGCATGGGTCTTCGTCCGAATTTGCCTGCAATTGGGCTTCAAAAAAACGATTATGGCCTTCCTTCGCGTTTGCTGTCCTTTGTGTCAACAACATTACTTTTGAAACGTCAAAAGCACTACTCCCAAGTTTAAAATTGATAGAGCTTTCTCGCCTTAGCCTCATCCAGCAGCAATTTTATTCAGATAGAAGCAAAATACAAATGCTTTCCGTTGATATAGTCATCGCACAAATAACATAGGTTGTTCACACTTTCATAAAATGACACATACCGCAATATGTGACGATTTAACATGAAGTAGACTGCAATATTGTCTGGTATGCTTAAAAACTCCTGGTGCCCTCTGTTGACAATCCTTTACAAGTTACTTGTATGCCCGATATAAGTAGTTTATTGCAGCTAGTTTTGTTGCAAGTTCATTGCGCAACTCATCACCCACATACTCTTCATGCAATCACAGGACTCCTCTATATAACTCGCAGATAAAACTTTTTTTACGCATCATATTCGCATCAATACTGATACCCACACCAGTGTTGCCAGAATGACAGATTTATTCTTAAAATAAATACTTATTAAAAAAAATATAAAAAAAATATTGTGGGCTAGGCCACTTCTGTACTCATAGCCTCAAATAAGGTTTTTTTTTGCAAATTTTTTCAATTGTATCAAAGGTTGTTTTTTTTTCTGTTTACAATAAATTCAACCTACTAATGAAGAAAATCAATGGATAAATAAAAATGTGAATGAGCAAATGAAAATGCATAGTGATTTTTTGTATGACATATGAGCAGGAGTGGATGTTACTCATACGCCATGTACGACACCAGTTTTTCATTTATACCCAGATTTTCTTCGTTAGTAGTTTATTGTTTTTTTTTTGTAAAAGTACTGGCTTAAATAAAAGTTTTAATTCATTCCATTTGGGAATTTTTTTGCGCGTCTAGTCGAAAAGTCGCTGAATAGACTTTTTACTCCAAATTGTTTTTTGAGAATATGTTGGGATTTTTTATTTTTCGAAGTTTTGTATTTTTGGGGTTTCAATGAAATACAAAAATTTTGGATATTTACCAGTTATTTTCTTAGAAGCTACCGAATGCACTTCATTTAATTTGTTTTTATTTTGAAATTACATATTCTTTCTTAACCAGTTAGATTTTAAAAAATTGCCACGCAGCATTCAAAACTAGATGAAATAAGCTTTCAATTGCACCATCGTACGATTTTTTAGGCTCAAATGCATTTTGGGGAGCACTAAGTCTCCCGGCCAAAAATAATGCACCCAAATTTTTACATTGATCACTCTCAATACCTAGATTTTATCGCAACTTTTTTGCAATTGTCATGTTTGCAAGGCATTCATAAAAGAGGCAGAAATGTATAGTTAAATCGTACCTTTTTGGAATGAATTCAATTTCTTTTTAGATTTTGTACATTTATTATACTTTATGTTTTTATGTACTTAATAAATACTCTTGTGATGTATGTATGTAAACAAAATCTAAGTTTTTTAGTTTAAAATCTTCAAACGAAATTTTTCTTTTACAAATTTTTTGGCAATTCACGAAAAATGTCTGACAACATTGGCTCACACCCGCGCAAACAAACGCATGCACACACATACAAACTCATATAGATAGTAGGCATATATATTAATTGCTACTTCAATGCGACACCAAATAAATTGTCCCAGCAATGTTGCGGCTTGGCGGCTTGAAGTGGTCAGCGTCGATGTGCGCAATTGTGGCTATGTTGCGCACACTAAGCCAATTTTCACAAGCGTGCACCAAGTACCCGCTACATTAATACATGCCACGCATTGATGCGCCACTATCGACAGGTTTTCAAAATTTCGCTGCATAATTTCAAATAAAAATTACGAGATGTACTCGTCCCAGCAGTTATGTGTGTTAATGTGTCTATGTGCCATGTGCGTGCGAATGTGACATACAAACAATAAACATTCACGCTTGTAGCATACATAATGATGCTGGTCATGTCGCATGTGGCATGTGGCATGCTTACTTGTGTACACTTTAAGTACATACATACATGCATACCTACGTTCATATGAACGACATGCAACATTATGATGCAAGCAACAATTTGCAATTAGCATTACACTTGCTGCATAAAGTACACACACATATGCGCGCAATCTGCCACATATGTATATGTAAGCTGGTCGCAAGCCTATCAAATAAACTTTGATTTTGTCGATTTTAGCTCACATGCGCATATGTATGTATGTATGTATGTATGTACGATGTTGCATGTAGCCCACGTGCTTTACATGCATGAATAAGTACCAAAATCCACTACCACTGCCATTCGAATTTTATTTCTGTCATTTGTATGCCAATTTGCAACATGCAACACGCCATACGCTACATACGTACATGCGATTGCAAATAACAAACTGTCAAAATTAAATTGTGCGAATTAAGTGTCAGCAAATGTGATTTGACGTGCTGCTAAAGCGTATGTAGATAAGTACATATGTATGTATGCACCTTCATACATACGTATGTGCAGCAGTGAGGTGTCGCATTGAAAATGATGTGTCATTGGCTTTGCTGCTTTAAAAGCAAACCTATCATGAATGGTGTGTACATTATTGACACATGTAAGTTATTTGATTATACGTTACATGCATTAACTCATAAAGTATTCGGTTGAAAAAAAAGTCGATGCCGCTTAATTAATTGTTTAAACTCATTCGGAGCAGCAAGTAAAAAAAGACAGTTATGTATGTCTCAAAAATGCATTTGTATGTATGTATGTAGTGCTAACTTTTAGTCAATGCATCGAATTGCTCCGATTTTACACAGATGGGTTAATGCGTCAATGAAATTTCGATGCATGTAGTTTTTAAACATTTTGGAAATTTGATAAGCCCTTATGACTTTCCTTCGATTTCTAAATAAGTGAAGATCTACATACATATGTGTGGTTCAAAATAGCAGGGACGGAACATAACAGTTATTGATGAAAATTGTCGTTGAAAAATCTACTATGAAGGAAATTTCCTACTACTAAGCTTTCTTTTTTCACCGAGAATCTCATTTCAAAATAATTTTTTTTTTTAATTTTTATGCAAAATTAAAAACAAAGAAAATTTGATTTTTATTTGCTAAATCCAAAATAACAATTATTTTTGATTTTTGTATTATATGTCTTAGACAACAGAGAACCAGAGAACAGAGGCGCCAGAGAACAAAAGTTTACTACGAGTTTTACAAATGACTTTTATAAGTTTGATTTAAAAAATAAAAGTCAGTGACTGATTTTATTGATGGCTTTTATAAAATACTCTTTCGTTTTAGGACCACAGTCGGATACTTTTCACCATTGACTCTGACGTAGAATTATCTAGGGAAACTACATCCTCCCTCCCTGAATGAGTTTAGGCCTAAAGTCTTTCTTTGTTTATAACAAAGATGCTTGGAAGGCTAATTGACTTACACATAAGAGCGAGTAGTACCTGTAATGGTCGATAGCGCCTTCCAGGAAAAATCACTGGAAATATATACAGTATACAGTATATCTTAGGATTTAGAGTGCGCTTTGGATAACGTCAAGACAAAAGCAATCAGATATACGATATCCAGTAGTTTATAGTGGAACGGACTGCTTAAGGGCAGAGTAATAAACGCAGATGTGGGCACAGGATTCGTGATCAAAAGATCTACAAGGGACATTCGGCAGGGTGGGGTGTTATGCCCCTTATTTGATTCTTGGTATGAAATTAACTAGAAGAAAGCTTTAAAGTAAGGTGAATGAAGGCTGTTATCTATACTGATGACTTGACTACATTAAGTCGAATTTGTCTTGTTCACATGGAAAACAAAGCTTCCTGAATTCCTCTTACCAAAGGTAAATGGCACTAATGTGAACCTTGCTTCTGAGCCGAAATCGTTAGGTATTATTCATTATTTCTAATTTAAGTGAAGCCGTAACGTCGAGGAAAGAGTGAGCAAGCATCGGCTACGCAAAGCCGGGTGGGAAGCATTGGATAAAAGTTTCAATCAGAAGAAAACGGGGTGACTTAGATGTCGGAAATGATTTAGTATTCTTATAATATTTCCAGATAGAGAAGAATGAGTCGGTGGACGAGGAAATATGATATTTTATTTGGTCTATATTCAGGGGTCAACGCCTTTCTGCCGGAGATCTTTACCATGGAAAAGGATGATCAACCAATGCTGAACCAATACTAGAGAGTAATGCGATTGTTTTTGTTGTTGCTTGCTGGTAAATTGACTGGTCTGAAAACTGCGTTTACAAAAAAAAAAATAAAAAAAAAAATTTAGTATTCCGCTGAGTGGTAGTCTACGAATGTCTATTGCGAAGTTCTACGGTAATTGATTTTATTACCAGAACTTTTTTCTCTTACTCAAAAAACGCTAAAAGAAAACTGTGAAAATATTAGCATGCCAACGAAGGTGAACAAATAATAATGACATACTCATTTATATAAAAGTGCCAGAGCTAAAATCTTAATAGTCGCGCTGGAAATTATGAGAAACATGAGAACACCCACTCAAACAAGCAGTTGTGGGTGATAAATGGTGGCTTACGTAATTGCCCCTACTAAGGATAAGTAAGTTCGCAAATACATACATATACCTATCCATACATAAGCATGTGGCACTGGCACATAAAGTAGAAAGTTCTTAGGCCAAATGAAAAGTTAGTATGTGTTCATTTTTGTTAAATAATTGCCATCATTGTCATAAAAAACGCACATTAAATTTAACTTATCGAGCGGGTGCTAGGTGGGCACGCGATTGGATATTTATGTAAGCGGAAGGAAAAATACCTAAAACAAAATATATAGCAAAAGAGTAACGAAAAATAAGA
>NW_016166779.1:0-3679 GCF_001687245.7 Rhagoletis zephyria | reverse complement strand
TAGTGGTGGATCCACGTTTCATCCATCGTTATGAAACGACGCAAAAATTCCGATGGATTTCTGTTAAACATGTCTAAACCAACTTTTGAAGTCGACATTCGGTTAATTTTTTGCAGAGGAGTTAGCAAACGCGGCACCCATCTTGCTGAAAGCTTTTTCATACCTAATTCATCATGTATTATGTTATTCATACGTTCATAACTATTGTTCACAATGTCAGCAATCTCTCTCAAATTCGATCTTGTGTGACAATTTTGTACACTTTTTCCACCGTTTCTGGAGTCGTAACCTCTTTTGGCCTCCCAGAGCGTGGCTCATCTTTGGTGCTTATCCGACCACGTTTAAACTCGTTTACCCAATTGTAAACTGTTGCATTTGAGGGTGCATGTTCACCTAATACTGTCTGCAACTCCTCAATAATTTGTTTCTGGTTTAAACCTTTCAAATGAAAGTACTTTATAACAGCACGAAGTTCACTTTTTTCCATTTTTAATAAAAATACAATAGTGTTTTGCAAAAATAATTCTCAAAAAAGTACCGTTTGACCATATGTTATGAAATTTTGACAGCTCGCTTTTGACAGTTCACTTTTAACATTCACAATAATTAAGTAAATTAATGACCGATAGATGTCGCAATTCTAACGACTTTTCAATCCACCCTCGTATGTATGTATGTATGTATGTATGTATGTATGTATGTATGTAGGAGACTCCTTGCGCTCCTTGCGTTTATAGTCTCTGTTGTATGTGTGTAAAGCTATGTATGTATGTATGTATTAATGTGGGCTCTGTTGATTCGCGCATTTACGTGCGACATAAAGTGCAATAACAGTAAACACTACAATGCTATAATATAAATAGTGCAATAACAACAACGATTATATTGCGTAATGCAACTTTTGCAATGGAAGTTTGCCTATGTAGTTGACTTGAGTTGTGCGTGAAGTTGTGTTACGTGGAGTGCATTTGCACTTGAATTTTAAAGTTTGCTATTTGTTGTGTGTCGTACTCTTTTATAGCTTTGAATTGCTTTAATTTAATTTCTTTGTGCATAAATTTAAAAATGATTTTAATGGCGGCTATTATGCTTGTATAGAACGTTTGCCAAGTGCCAATTATTTTTAATGGTTATCAGATGAGAGCTGATTTTATTTTTTAAGCATTCTTGAAATATACCAATTTATCTATTTACCGTTATGGCGTTAACGCCCACGAATGCCCCTTTATAGTTACATACCTACATCCGTGAATAAGTATGTGAGTACTACTCTAAGTTGCCATGGTCTGATTCTAGAAATACGCATACCTACGTGTTCATCTTGGCAAGGAGAAGGTAGATTAGAACAATAAAGGAGTTGTCACGTTTTAAAAAAGGAAATTTAATAAAGTTAAATGAATTACTACATTGTTGGTATCAATTGAAATGGCTTTGAAAAGGCTTAACATCTAAACAATATGTGGGAGGGTTGCCACCTGCTTAAAAAAATCAAATTCTACTTTGGTTAAGAGAATGGTAATTGGGGTTGTGAAATAAATTTTTTCTTTTGGAACGAGTTTCAAATTAGTAGGCGATATGAATTTCCGTAGTTAACTAAATATGTGACTCATAGTTAAATTCTTGTTGGTGGTTAAGTTAACAATGGTTTAACTAAGAACTGTGAATCCGGCCCTTATAGAAATTGATTTTTGTACGACGATAAAGGACTTTCCTTCTCCATTGCCTACTCAGTCCAAAGTAGCACTTGTTGGCAAGAGTGACTTTATTATCAATATTCATGCTGGTTCCGAAATAAACGAAGTCGTCTACTTGTTCAAACGTGTAACTGTCAACAGTGACGTGTGTGCGAAGATCTTATGCTCTGAAAAAATCAGACATCGCGGCGCAGAGGCAACTCGCTTCAGTGCTGTCGAAAGCGGTTTTGAAGTCGACAAATATATGGCGAGTGTCTATCCTATTCTCGCGGATATTTTCCAAGGTTCAGCGTACTGTAAATATCTGGCCTATGGGGGCTTTGCCAAGTCTAAAGTCACACCGATAAGGTCCAATCAATTTGTTGTGGGCTTCAGTATTTCATACAATACACTCGATAAAACCTTGTAACCTATGCTGATCCCGCTGTAGTTGGCACGAATTCCTGTCATCGGACATGCGTTCATCTGATCATATTCTGCATAAAAATTGATGCATGCACCTACCGCCGTACTTCAATAGCTCGGCTGGCACGCCGTCAGCTCCAGCTGATGTGTTTTGTTTTTCAGCCACATGATCGCTGTTCGTTTCTCGTCATAGTCAAGCGGTGGCACATGGACTCCATCGTCATCGACGAGGGACTCGGTTTCGACTTCGTCAATACTTTCAGTGCCGCAGCCATAATTTAAGTATGTTCTGGACATCGGTCACTAAGTCGCAATGGTTGTTCTTACAGGAGTTCTCTTGGTTTTGAAACCTTCCGTAAGTAGCCTAACTCTATGTTAAAATTTTAATACGGTTTTTCTGTCGGTCAGCATTTCAAGCTCTTCGCACTTACGTATTTTTCTTACCTCTCTCTTCGTATTGAGGCAAGTACGTCTCGCTTCCCTCTTCAATTCCCTATAACGGACGTTAGGCTTTCCTTGCATTGTTGGACGCACATTTTTTGCTGCAAAAAGGCGTATTTTGGCTGCGACAGGATAGTGGGCCGAGTCGTTGTTTGGCCCTCGGAATGTACGTACGTCTAAAACACTGGAAGCATGCTTTCCGTCTATCACAGCATTGTTTGTACTCACAGTATAGTACACAGATAATGGCCAGAAAAAAAGGCACTTAAATTAAGGGGGGTTTAGAATGCAGCTGTGAAGTGGCAGGCTAAATGCCGACAATCGAGATCAAAGTTTTAAAATGTGAATGACTGCATCTCAAATAAAAATCGCCAATAATTTAATTTCTTTCGTTGCACGGTCCAGTAAGCAAGTAAATACATAATTTTAGGTTGGACAATGTCTGTCGGGTCTGCTAGTTCTTCATAAAAGTCTATGGATAAGTTATCTTTTTTTAGTATAAAATACAGAAGTTCTTTGAACTTTTAATGAAAGAAAAAAATCATTTATGTGGAAGCTAACAGCACAAAAGAACATTTAACTACAACTACATACTTTTTAAAATAAAAGCATTGCAATAGGGTCTCCAGTGCAGTTATCAAACAGGCAACCGTCAGCTACATTTAACAATATCAGCTAAATACGTTAACGACATCAACTTCAACGCGCTCATCAAATAGAGCACTAATACCGATACCAACGAGGCCGCAGGTAACAAGCAGCGCTACAAAGTCGCCGCGGTGGAAAGCTGTCACAATTAATAATGTCAGCTAGAAGTTTTCCATAGAGAGCTAAGGTAAAAATTGTTACGCCCAAGTATACCCTGTAGGAAAATGCGCTAGTTGGAAACATTTATCTTTAATTCACTCTTCAAAGTAACTTGCTCTCGCTTTCAACACAGCGATGCCCTAAGAAGTGACCACTCTGTAACATTTGCGAGCTATTATGTCTTGCATACCTTTTCCGATAACTTTATAACTGTTACAGCCCATGGTTCAAACACTTAGCCAATACCGTTATTGCATAAATTCAGCTTCACTTGTTTGAGAAATTTTCCCTGCAGGCTTAGTACGCGCCTACATAGTTTCGCATTTGTGTGC
>NW_016166777.1:0-23236 GCF_001687245.7 Rhagoletis zephyria | reverse complement strand
ACCATGAAGATCGCTTGACCCTCCAGCCGTTAGGGGGGTGATCGACTATACTTAAGTTCATTGCATAAATATTATCTTAAAAAATATTCGTGCCATAAAATAAGAATTTCATGTTAACCGAATCACGACTTTGAATTCAAATTTTCAAATTTTTAAAATTTTCAAAGCTTTCATTTTCCACACAATGCATACATGACTTTGTGCATTATAAATAAAAGTTATGTCGAGTAATTTCTGTCCTTTTTTTGCAAAGTTTGAGTGTGCTTATAAACCATAAGCTTTTATTACTATCACTTTTAATACCCTTAGATATAAACATACTTTAACGATAACAAAATTTGCGGTTGAAAAATTTCAGAGTAAAATAAATAAATGCACGCAGAAAGGTACTTCATCAAGGCAAGCGCACAAGTTATACGACAACTACAAATATACGCTTAGCCTCTTCTTGTACTCGCGCGAACCCAATACTCTACAAAAAGTACACTTGTTACACTATCATTTTAATTAAAAGGCAAACCAACGGCGGCGGTGATGTTTGTGAAAGCGAAAACTTTGTATTTATCCAACGTAAAAATTTACGCATAAAGTACAAAAAACAATAATCAAGCCAAGCATGCAAGCCGCTTTGTCTATGCCATAGTTTCGCCTTGCAGCCGATAAGTTTATTGTCGAGCATGTCGAGCCACGACACAACAAAAAAAATCACCTCACCAGTGTTGACAAACTAGAACAGAATCCCATCACCAAAGACCACCATCCGGAAAACAGTTGCTTGCAGCAGGGCTTCAATGCTGTTGCTGTCGTACGTACATACGTGCATTGTATGTACATACATTCTCATGTACATATGTATGTGCATTACCTGTAAGCAACTCATACATACAGATGTGTATGCAGGTGTGTACATAGATATGTGTGTTTTCAAGTTCATGTGCGAGGCTAAAGCCTTACACAGGCGAACTGCATTGGTAAATTGTATATGCGGGGGGGGTGGTCTTTTACCGACATTGCCATCCGCTCAGCCAGCTGCCCTCTCTTGAGCGAACGCTCATACACATATGTAAGTATGTATGTGTCAGTTACTATCGAAGTTACCAGATCGTTCGGTATTACTACACTTTGCCAAATACTTCGTTGCGATGAATTTCAAATACATATAAAACATCGGTAAATTTTTTAATAAATTTCTTGCAAAAATGTTATCTGTAATGCAAGTGTAACAAAAAATATTAATCGTATTAGTCGAGTCCCAAAATTAAGGTATTCAATCGAATCAGGCATCTCTACATTACCTTTATAATTTCTTACGCTCTATCCTTAACAAATCCGCTCTGCATCTACCTCTTTTCTCTCGTCTAATCTCTCGGTAGGCTCTCTCGGCGGAAGACTTCGTAAGCTTTTTCGAAGTTTCATAAACCACGTTGCTCATACGCCGTGAAGTGCGCGCCATAACATGAGCGTGAAAAAAAATTTTAATTACGCTTACAAACAATGTGCGCATGCAACCATGAAACAAATAGCATATTTCGCTCAATTACTATAAGACTGACACAACTCAGGAAACTAAATTTTTTAGTAAATGTTGCACAATTACTCGCTACGTATTGTCCAAAGAATTCACTCTAAAATATTGAGGAAGTTTGCTGGTGATTAGAATTAGTATCGGTATCTCTTCGGGTATTTTAGCAAGCTTTTCATTTTTTTTTTATCTTCCACGTTTAATTAAATATAAGTAAATGTGTTTGCTTTTGTTGCTAGACATTTGGATCATTATAAGTTGAGTAAAGCTACATTGTCAGTTTTGTAGGCGTTGAACTTGCCAGAGATATAATTAACCTTGTTATCTTTCCTCAATATAACCCTGTTACTTTCGCTATTGAGAAAGAATACGACGACATTTTTGTTTGATCCGCTGCTCCATATTAACCACTCTTTAGTTATGAGCTGTACTCTGAGAGCTTTCCGCTAGGCCCAATGGTGTGGCCTGAATCCAGCCACTAGTCTGGCTAGTAGTGGTTTAGATAAGCGCCACTGTTAACGTAAGCTATTTTACTGTGAATGTTGAGAGTGATTCTGGATTGCCATGTTTCACTCATAGCTAGAAATCAATTACGAAGTCATAATTTAATTATGATCAACAAATTACGAAATTACTTAAATTTCCGAAAAAAAGCAGGCATGTTAATACATTTTGGTCGACCGGCTGAGTTTATATTTGAATAGTCAAGTTTTGGATTTGAAAGAGGCACTGCTAAGGCATGGGAAGAAATGAAGGCGGTTTATTCAAAACTTTATGTGCTTTTCAAGATGCATTCCTACCTGAGTGGTACATCAGTACCCGCGGAACGTCTATTTTTTAAAGCCGGGGCAGCTAACAACCAAAACGCTTTCAAAATTTTAAATGAATTTTTATAATATCATACACCATGCGACAGGCAATTTAATACCAAAAAAAAAAATCAATTCGCGAAACTATGGGTAAAATATAGAAAAACTGGAATTTAGCTTTTCTCTATGACGTCAGTGTTTTTATTAAAATAACTTTGAAATTTCAAAAATATGATTGATCCAAAAAATTATTTGAAAAATTCAGTGCAATTTAGAAGAGCGAATCGCGTATCAAATAAAAGATAAATCTCTGTAAATTAAAAAGGAAAATATGCGATTTTTTGATGCTTAAGAACGAATCGGTATGGAAAATGTCATTTTAAGATTTTGTCCTTGAATATCCTTAAAAATTTGCTATATTTAGATTTGAAAAACACCTATTCGTTGGTGTAAACCAAAAATTTTTAATAATTTTTCTCTTCATTGGGTAGCCATATTGTTACGCTATATTGCTCTGATTTTTTTTAATCATTTTTTAGTTTATTACAACTTTAAAATTCTAAAGTGCTTTAAAAAATCTTGACGTAAGAGTAGAAAACTAAAAACGAAGTTTTATCATGGCTTCGTAAGTACATTTTTTGATTTTGTCGCAGTTATTACAAAAAAAAACGAAAAAAAAGTAAAACAGCCCTGCAAACCATGCTTGCAGAGTAACCTGAATAGTAGATAAATCTTAAAGATTTCGAAAATAATCCAATTGTTTCCCTTCCGACTTTTTGTAGATTTTTATTGATGCCTCGGTATCGCTTTCATCTGTTGAACGTATAGTTTTTTGCCCTTGTTTATCCTTCTACTTTGCCTATAGAGGGTTCCTTTGCACCTTCACGCTGTTCTGTCGAGCGGCGAGAGAGTTGCATTAATGTTGGTAGGCCCTCAAGCTGGCATTGTGTCTCTCCGCAACAATCTGAACAAACTCCGCTCGGTGTGTTGTGAAGTTCTCAATAGAGGGCACAGGGCATTTAGTGCTAGCGCAGCAATCTTCCCTATTTTTTCAGTCTTATGACAAAAACTAGCCTTTGGACTTCCCGTACCCAATAATACTAAATACCATGGCACTATTGGGTAATTTGACCAATTCTTGTGGCAAAAGTTATGACCGAACAAGTAGAATATTAAAAAAAAAAAATTTTATTAATTAACGTATTTTAAAAAAACAACACCTGACAACCAATAGCTGTAAAGGGGTTATTTTTAAATTTTTGGTATTATTGAAAAAGTGTGAACTCTGTTTTTTCTGAATAAAAAAAATTTCGCTTAACTATACAAAGGATATACATACATACTGGCTATTTTTGAAGAATATAGCCAAGAGCAGCCTTCTGTTCCCTATCTTTATTGAGTTCTTCCCTCCAAATGGTAGATAATCGGATATCTCAAAAATCGCAATTTAAAATTGACGAATTGAACTCAAACCCCTTAATTTTACATACTCAAAACACAACTCGAATTTAAAAAGCTTCATCAAATTTAATTTTTAATAAAACAAGTAAGAAAGTCTAAGTTCGGGCGGAGCCGAACATTAAATACCCGGCGCAAGTATTAAATATATGCTTTCCACCTTTCCGAAAGCTACCGCTACATGATAAGCCGGCGTGTATAAATTTTAAGTAAACTAGCGTCCTTAAAGTTCAAAATATTGAAATTTCAAGCATTTCTGAAATTTACCGTTATATGAAAAGCGGCCGTAATTTTAGTCCGATTTCAACAATTTTCAATGGTTTACTTTTATGTGGCAAGCACAATAAAAATACCGAGTTTGGTACAAATTGGTAGAACGGTTACCGATATACATATATGTGATCATAAGTGGGCGGTGCCACGCCCATTTTCCAAAATTTTACCATAAACGTATATCTTGGTAAAGAATTGTTGCAAGCATCAATTTTGAATAAACTAGTTTTGATATTTACTGATTTATCGAGGATTTCATATTTCTCGAAATTACCGTTATATGGGATGTGGGCGTGGTTATTGTCCGATTTTAAAAATTTTCGGCCATTTTGTATGCCGTACCAGAGCCAACAACTGTGCCAAGTTTGAAATAAATTTATGCAGCGGTTACCAAGATATACACATGTAACCATAAGTGGGCGTGGCTACGCCCATTTTCCAAAAGTTTATAATATTCTTATTTTTCGTCTAAAACTTATTGTAAATATCTATTTTGAGTGAATAATCTTCAGTAGTTACTAAAATATCGCAGTTTTTGTATTTCTGAAAATTACCGTTATATGGGAGGTAGGCGTGGTTATTGTCCGATTTTGCCCATTTTCAATACCATCCGTCCTACGCCCGAAAGAAGTGCACATACCCAGTTTCGTTAAGATATCTCAATTTTTACTCGAGTTATCGTGTGCACAGACGGACAGACGGACGGACGGACGGACGGACGGACAGACAGTCACCGCTTAATCGATTTCTCTTTTCATCCTGATCATTTATGTATACATTTGTCTATATCTATCTCGATTCGTTTTGCCTGTTACAAACAACCGTTATGTGAACAAAGTTATAATACCCTTGTGCACAAGTGCGCTCGGGTATAAAAATAATAATAAAATGTTGTGTCAGAAGTAGATGTGCATTTTTCTTTCCAAAGAAATTCCCACTATAGATCTTAAAAGCACTTACCCTTTTCTTTATTTTCTATAGTCTTTTTGTTTTTTAGAATATTATTTATGTACTTAATTTTTCAACAATTTTTGAGCTTTTGAAGCGTTTTTAATGAAAATTTTTGAGGAAAAACAAAAATAATTTACATTTTGGTAGAAGTTATCTCCTCATCAGACTTCTTCACATTGGTTCGATCCAGCGACCCCAGCGTCCAAAGCCAGTAGTCCACCACTGGTTGTTCTAAAATAGCTAAAACCAGAACACCAAATCGATTCCAATATTTCACTCGCAGACAACGACTTTGGCCACCTATTAAGCAAGTTTTGTTCGTTTTTAACAAAAATAAACAACGCCGTTATTTGGTTAGAAGTTTTCTTTATCAAATATCACCGACACAAGGTTTATTTTTGTAAGTCCGAGAAACGATTTTTTGTAACAAACTAATAAAATTAAACATTAATTGTTTTGTGGATGCAGTTGCATTTGTTGCTGTGTGTCTCCGTCGAGAGCTTTTCCTGTCATAGGAGAGTTCAGGGGTGCGGTAGCTTTAGTTGAGACGGAGGTTGTTGTCGTACGATACGATAGACATCCACAGTAATTGGAAAGTGCTTTATAATTTCAGAGGCCGCCCAGTTTCGTGGAAGTTTGAAGCTGAAAAAAATGCATATTAATTTATTGGGAATTTTTCTGGTTAAAAATGTCTCGCATTTTCTTCCATACAAAGTATGTTCGACAAATTTTTTTTTAAAAGAAAGTGCAAAAAAAAACAATGCAAAAAAATCCAAAGATTCTCCATAAAAAATTTTGAAATTTCGACAATGATTTTTTTTTTAACTTCGTTGAATTCTCACGAATTTCCCACAAAGTTTACAGTTTTGACTTATATGGTTTATGATATTGACTTAATTTTATTTTTATAAACCAAAAATAAATTAGATCAAAGAAATTACATTTAATTTATTTAAGTTCATAATTCATAAGCGAGCTACTAAGACCTCTCGTTCGTTATTACTTCAAATTAGTACTTCAAACTTTCAAAAAGATTTCGTTTACTAATTTAAGTAAATATGTATACACATGCCACCATTAGCAGAAATTCTGACTAGGGGCTTATTTCACAACAAAAGTGTTCAGTGAGTAAAAAGGAGTTCGAGCTTACAAATTCTTATCTCCAGAATTGTATTAGAAAGTTGTTCATTTAGTTAAACTGAGTCGCTTATTCCTTTATGCACTTTCTGACATGAAAAATTAATTATGTAACTTGGCTTTATATGGGCAAAGTTTTAATCAGTATTTTGATGATGAAAATATTCCAATTCTGCAATGACATGCTTCTATGAACTTTTAATGATCTCGTCATCCAGCGGAGGCTTTCATAAAATTACTGCTCATTGAGTTACCAAACATAATGAATTGGACCTAGCTGTTGGCATGTTTTACCCAGCCAAACAACAATTACCAATAACCAACAATCTTGCACGCGCAAACAAAAAAAAAACAAAAACAAACAAAAAATATGGAAAAACAAGCAGTGCGGAAAACAAATTGAAAAGAAGGACAAACAACCAAGAAACAAACGCGCGTAAGAGGACCCAAAAAGTTACATTGAACTTTGAGTGATGAAAAGCAAAAAGTTTATATCGAACTCTGCACATTTTTCGAGGTCGTCTATAAAGGGTATTTAGTTTGTTGATTTTTCTCTGGAACTAACATAAATTGAGCGAGTATGTGAATGTTGACAAACTAAGAAGGGATGTTGTGGGTGTTATTCAGAAGTTTGCAACAAAGTACTAATTGCATATAATTTTTATTCTCGTACTTTGCCATTATTTAACTTGCTTATTTTCAACTGTTTCTCTTTTCAGCACATTAAGTACCTACAGCAAATGCGCAGCCAACAAAAATAAAAAACGACTGCAGAAAAATTATCTTAATACAAATGCGCCAGTGCCAAGGCAACAAAACTTTACTCATTAATCGTACAATTTTACAGTCGGCAAAAGTGCCACTCAGATACCAAAAAAAAAAAAACAAAAAACCTGATGGCACCTGCATGCAACATGAAAAATTTTCAAGCACCTAAACAAAAGCAAAAAAGTACTTTGCATTAGATAAAACAAATAGAAAAAAATTGAGTGAATAGTTTGGCAAAATGGAAAGTGTTGACAAAATTCCACTTTGCCCAGCTTCAAGCGAAACTATGTCCTCAGTGGCAGGCGTCGACACAATGCTCAATGCGCGTACGCCAACATCCACACACACCACAAAGCCAGCGGCAACAAGTCCACATACACCACCACCACTACCAGCACCAGCATTATCGCCACTGGTGACAACACAAACGCCATTCCACTCGCCGGCAGCAGCTACAACGCCCCTACAGCCAGCGGTGCAAACTTTTGCAATGCCATTACATCGAAAGAAAGGGCGCCTACAGCGCTCCGAACGCTTGCAAACTGTGGACAATAGTTCCACTAATTGCAGCAGCGCCAGCGCCAGTGCCGGTGCTAGCGCCAGCAATGCAACGACAACGCCTACTTCGTTTTCAGCCTGGGAGGCTTTGGTCAAGGAGAGTTTCGGACAAATAGCGTGGCCAATAAAAATCACTTCATGGGAATTGGTCGATGACCGTGTGAAAATCGTGCCGAACAGGTGAGTGTTGTCAAGCCAGTGAACTGCATATGGCAAGCTACAAGCTTTATATACAAACTAGAAGTATGTAACAAATAACTTTGAACATATAGATTCATAAATATGTATACTAGGGTGGCACAAAATACATCCTCATAACATCCACAAATATTTCTAAGAGTTTGAAGAAACAAATTTTTTTTTAAGATCGCAAAAATTCGACAAAATTTTAGCATTTATCAGCTACAACTGAGCGATTTTATGAACTTGTATGAAAGCGCGCCAAATTGATCAGATTTTAAGCCAAAAATTTTGTCTAATTTTTGCAATTATAAATAATTCAAATTCAAAAAATTTTGATAAGCCTTTCACTATCGTACTATAAGCAGCATACATATTGAAATTTAGGGATTTGTTTCGGGTAGATATATTGGGGCGTATTTTTGTTTTCATATGAATCGAAGATTTGAAATTTTTACAGAGAATGATAGGAAAATTTCATAACATTCGATTCGTACGAAAACAAGAATTCGCCTCAATATCCAATAACACAAAAAAAAAAATTTTAATTTACAAAGGAACATAAGCCCTGGGGTAAAATGTCCCATGGGGCTGTTTACATAACATAAATTGGGACTAAATATTCCATGGGTAATATTTATTTGAAAATAATTAAATGTGATTTGGACTTCTTAGTGCCTGATATTTTGATATTTTATTTATAAAATTTACCAAGGCAATAAAAAAATTAATAGCTCTTTGCACATTGAACAGTTATGTAATAGTTATTTCTTCTTTTATTGACATATGATCCCTTCACATATAGTTTTTTTTTCTTTTTTTGACCTATAACATTTTGTTGTAGGTATCGTTTTGACCTTTTTCCCAGCTCCACCTTGCGCAATCAGCTGTTCTATAAGTGGAATAACGAATTCTTTTAGTTGTGATTTTTTGCGGATATTTTCCTGATAAAGAATATTCGCATTTGTACCAGACGTTATAAAAACTTGAAAAAAACTTTAAATGTGAAATATGGCCTAAACCATACCACTGAGATATATTATACCGATTAAAAAAAAACTCACATATAAGCATATATTTGAACATCTGTATTGTTGCTTACAATCCACATTCAACAATTGGTGATGCACTCATTTAACGAACCCAACATAGCTGATTATGAAAAGAAAATACCGTTGCTACCACCGGGATATTTTTTATTTTATTCAAATACAGTGCGAAGTGCATTTTTGTAGATTTTTTTAATTTTCCTTGGGATGCATAATCTCTATGGTAGTCAAAAGGTTAAAATTTTCACGTTTTCTTACAATATCAAAATTAAATTTTGCATGGGACACCCCCTTATATTGTGCTACGTACTGCAGGGGAAAGCAAATAAACACCGAAAAGAATGAAGTGGATTCGGGGAGTGGAAAGTGCATTCTATGCAAAAAATTAAGAGTTACCCCATACAAAGTTTAGATTTTGATATTTTGAGGAACACACTAATGTAAAAATATACATAAGTACATAGCTTAGGTATTGCATGTTTGCAAATTAATGATATTTCCCTCTACGACTCAATGGATTACTCAATAACCGTCGGTAAGTGATTGCACTTTCCATTCTCCCCCAATCCACTTCATTCTAATCAGTGTTCATTTGCTTTGCCCTGCAGTCAGATGCTTTGGTTTGTTGAAGTTCCGCGCTTTGATGAACTCAACGGATGTCTGCAAATTTGCGATAAGCTGCAATCTATTAAATTGTGACATTTACAATCACAAACGCTTAAGCCAACACGCTTCCATGCTTACACAACAAGGAGAAGTCGCAGTGCTGCAGGTCATGTAAGGGTTTTATGTAACTATGTCAGCGCGCACTTAATCAATGCGGATGTCCGAAGCGCCGTAGAGTGTTACTAGTAGATATGTACATACATATGTATATGTAGATCGATACATGTAATACATATGTACATACACAATGTGATACAAAGCAATCCGTTGACAATATGCTGGCAAACAAGCCGGAACACATACATATCTACACAACATACAAACATATGGATGGAAATACATATATGTATATGTGCATACCCATTATTGAATGAGCGACGCCATAGAGCTTAATAACAAGTACTAAATGGGAGCTTAGTAGCGCTAAGTATAATGAATGAGGTGTTGACTGCTGTCGCTCATACGACATGTCGCACCAATATTGTTGAACAGCGCTTGTCAATAGTAAGGAGATTGCGCCTTTGTACTTTGTATGAAGGTACACTCATATTGTACATACATACTATTGTATGGGTGTGGTATACCTATGCGGGCCATTGGTTTACTTGCTTTTACAGTTGACTGATGTCTAGCATATTGTGGGATTACCATACAGGTTGTATGTTGATGTAAGATGAAAGCAAAGTTATTGGAATAAGTCAAGCAAAAGCAGAATTCGGTTACTTTGTACGAACAATGTGATATCTGCGTTAGCCTACTTCTACAATAATCTTGATTCAACGCGTTTTCTTAACTCACTGAGCACTTACATACATGGGTATAAATTATATTAGGGTGGTCCTAAATGCACGTGAAAAAGTAAAGTCGGAATTTTTATACTCGGATTATTCTATACCGAAAAAATATACCCCTCTTATTTTATTTTGAAATCAAAAAATATTCAGATTTCGCTCAAAGCGCTCAAAGTTTTCCATGTATTTTATATGGGGAAAAACAACTATTTTTCGATCGGAAAACTCTTTTTCTCTTCAGGATATTCCCAGTCATAATAATCAATTATTTATTTAATCCTCTACCATTGTGCTTATTCTTAATTTCAAGTTAAAAAATACATAAAAGGTTGCTCCGTAAAGGGGTTTCCTGGTTTTTTCAGAGTAAGGAGAATTTATATAGGTGATTTCATGTCTTTTCATTTACTTTATGGTTTATACACAGCTTACATGCGGTGAAACGTGATTGATATACAAATTTTCTACCAAAAAGCAATTTCCGCGTCCGCCTGTATGCCTCACACCAATCTTCCATATATTGAACGCTCCAAAATAGAAAATCCACATATGTCGGCGAGAAGCGTATGAATTGTAATCTGGTTTTACTGAAACACACCTGCGTAGTGTAGAAGTATGTACTGCGAATTTCAAAGAAATGGGAGGAAGCGCATTACTTTTTGAAGTGAATTAAATGAAATATAGATACTGACTTACGAATAGTTAGTACCTACCCTTTATTTTAGCGAACTAAGCACTGAGGACATAATAGCCGGTATTCCAAGGCTTGTTGCCAGCACTTCAAAACTGACAGAGCACTATTTACCTTTCTGTGTTGATCCCCACGTATGGAGCCGGGTTTATTATGCGGCCACAAATACTAAAAAAAATAAAAGTGTTCTTTGCTAGGGTTGCTTGTTCGCCCACCGAAACCACAAGAGTTTCATTGAAAAATTAGCAATAGGGCACTTCACCGTCTCACTCTTTTTCTGCGCTATCGTGTCTTACTTCGTATTTCTTTAGTCCTAAGGAAAACCGTCCATATATTCGATCGCTGCGTTCATCTGAGCATTGACTTTAATGGCCACTTATCGCCTTTCTCGCCATCATTCTGGCATTGCGCTATTGGCCACTTATTGATCGGCCGTTTCTAGCAAGATAATTTTGTGTAACTTGATAGTTTTGGTAGTACTGGAATATATTTAAAGCAACTTGAGTGAAACTTTATTATTTTTATTTGATTTTTAATATCAAACCTAATAGCAGTAAATAAATCAGGTTTAACTAAAATTGCTGGTAACATTGGCATTTAATCTTTTACTGCGGCCATGGATCCAAAACAATTTACACATTTACTTTTTCAATAATGCCTGCAACAAAAAATTACCTTAAAACTGTTTCAACAGGTTAGTTTATCATTTTTGTTTGCCATTTGTTTACTCAACTTAAATTTCAATTTTTTACGCAGTACTGCGCGCCAAACGGCGATATATTATATCTACAATGACCGCTTAAGATTCGCCACTTCTCAGAAATTTTTATACATACATACAACAATAAATTTGGCCGCCTGAGACCAGAGTCATAAGTTCGACAACAAGTTACTTATCTACTTTAGATTGGTTGCTGTTAGTTATATTAGTGACTTGCTTATCATTTTAATTATTTCGTGTTACGAAATGGTCTAGGAAGTAATTCAAAAGTTTAATTTCCACCTCCACAGCTATTTTATTAATTTCCTACATATGGTACATAACAAATACGTATGAGTTGCTTCACTAAATTCTCCCACAACATTTCTGAGAAATAGTGATTCGAAAATCCCTAATAAAAATAGAGCTCAAGAGCCCTATTGTGTTAAAAATAGGCTGAAAATTCACAGCAATTATTCTGAATGCATTGGCTGCTGCATAAAACTACGACAATATTAAGGGAAAACGTAGGTAGCGAAAGCAAATTGTTGCATTGATACCACATACATAACAATAGGCGCAAATTATCTTTATCGCCGTAACAAAAGCTTTTCCCGGCGCTCAGCAATTATTCATTTGGTGTTCATATGAAAAATAATAGAAATAATCAATCAAAAATATACATATGTATATACAGTCTCAATCACTCGGTATATTTACTTGTATTTGATAGCATACATACTATATATTCTTGATTGATATCTACTTTATGTACGCTACAGTTATCAGCAACAGAGCCGATAGCTATCAACACAGCAGTTGGAGTATTTCGTTCAGCAGTAATTATATTTTTTTGTCGATTTGCAAAGGACACGTAATTTGCTTGGCGATGCATAATATTTTCTTTTTTGAATAAAGAATAATTTAATTAGTAGCCTGAAGTAGATGTCAAAGGAATGTATGTATGTATGTATGTACGAGTGATCACCAGGTGGAAAATACACAACTAATGCGCTTTGCTTTTAACAAAAGAAATTTCCTCAAAGTTGTTTTAAACAAGTAATCTAATCACGATGAACAAATATTTTGAACCTAAAACGATGCTGCGGCAGTAGCAGAGATAACAAATAAGTCTCACAAATTAAATTGTTCATTATTTCAAATTACTCTTGCCATTTGGTGTTAGCAAACAGAAAAGTGGCGGCAATTCACAGAAGTGAAGAAGAAATAGCTTTTAAAGCAATTTAAATTCATAATACTAAACTTCCATACAACAAAAAAGTTTTCATTTATGTACAAATGCAAAACGCTATTAAATTTGCATAAAGCTTAGCCTGGGTTGGCTTTGGCTCAGCGAATGTAAAAACTAGTTAAGAAATTCGCTTAATATGATAATTGAAGCGAATGGAAGCGAAATAATTTGACTAATGTCGTTTTCATATGGCTGCCAAAGCAAAGTGAGCATACAACAAAAATTTAAATAAGTGCATAGAAATACATATGTATGTATGTAAGTATATGCTTGTGTATGCATCTTAGTACAAATAAGTAGTACATATATAAAAAGCGCTAAGGGTGAATGAAAGCAACCGACATTCATACACAAATGCATACCTACATACATACATACTTACATCTAATCACGCTGGACATAAGGATAGCGCTCGTTTGTGATGACGCAGTGTTGATGAGCATCACAAACACATTTAAGCTGCCCTCTGTGTACTTCTATGTAAGTATGTATGTGTGTGTATGTATTTACCCCGCAAACATATTCTGAGCGTTCACAATAGGTATATGAGTCCGAAAGGAGCCCTAGGTAGGTTAGAAATATGAGTTTCAAAAACAAAAATTTTGTTTACTCTTATATGAATCTTTTCGGAGTCCAATGTGACTCATATTGAAGCCCATTTGATGTATGTATGAATTTAAGCTCATATATGTAAGTCGACATTAGGAAGAAGGGAAACACTTTAAGTTTGGACTCTTAAATGAGCTGATTATGAGCTTAACGCCTCCGAAATAGTACTCCTTAAAGATTCGTTTATGACTCCAAATGTTTGCTGGGTAGTATTGCATTATAAAGGGAAAATGGACACCATAGCAATATATGCAAATTGGTTGCAATGGTGCCCAGAAGTGAGTGTGATTAAATAACGTTGATTAAGTTTATTATGCTGGCAAATGGTTGGGTGATGGATGAGTGAATGTTCCATTTGTAAGCGGGTGATATTTAAAAATAAATCTATTACATTAAGAGAAATACTGTTGTGAAATGTTGAGTTTTAGTTGTTATTTAGTTTTTCCTCATTAAGCTAGAAGGCCATTTTTTTAAAGTACTTTTTGTGAAAATGAGATATAGACGATATAATTAAAATGAAAAAAATAATAAAGCTGATAATGTTTTGCTTTTAAATCTAATATTTTTTGAATAGAAAGCAAACGTTAATTCTTTCTTTCTTCTATTTATTGTCAGTTTTTTCTTTTATTTACTGTTCGTGATTGCTTTGGTGCTGAAAAATTCCGGTAAGCTTCAAATTAAAATTTCGAAAAAAAAATCTAAAAAAAACCGAAAAATACCCAAAAAAAAAGCACGAAGTATCCCGTAAAGCTCTTAAAGGTCTAAAAAAGTTACAAAAACAATTGCGAAAATTTCTAACAAAAAATGAAATCACCAAAAAAAAAACCGAAAGATTCATCAAGTCTTAAAATTTCCCAAATCTTCCTCAAATGATTCCGTAAAATACAACACAAAAAATAAAATATTCCGAAAGAAATACAAATAGTATTCGAACAGTAAAACAAAAAACCATAAGAAAATGAAATCGAAAAGTTTCCATGGATCTCGAAATGGCCTCAAAAGAACAAAAAAGAGGTCCAAAAGTCAATGTGCTAAATAATAATTCACCACGACTCCCGAGAAGTCTTAAGAGAATCCGGAATTTTTGAGAACATTCCGACGAATTCCGAAAAATAAAAAAATATCAATCCTAAAAGTGTAAAAATACCATAAAAGTCCTTAAAAAAATGTTCGAAAAGACGAGGAGCCCTGAAAAATATCAAGTGTTTCTGAAATGTTATCATAAGATTCCGAAAAGCGCCGAAAGGAAGCCAGAAAACAATAGCGAAAGGTGCCAAGAAATATGAAAAACCAGAAAAATCGGTAGATAACTGAAAAATTAAAACAAGAAATACTCGAGAAATTCATATGGATCCAGAAAATTCACGCAATAATATAATCCGAAAAATTACAAAAAGGCTAAAACGAAGTTTTAAAAATGCAAAGTCAAAAACTCAAATATGTAAGAGCGGAGTATTTCGAAAAACCTGAAAAACTTCTGGAAACTGTCGCTATGTATTTCAAAATATTGCGAAAAATTAAATATGAAAATCCCCGTAAATTGTTGAAAAAATACTGAAGTTATCACAGAAAGTCACTGCAAAAGTTTTAAAAAGTCTCCAAAAATCAGGAATTTAATTCCTGTGCCTTAGCTGTCCCCAAGAATACATATCCCACAAAGAGAAAGAATACAATACTTAGAAAAAATTGTGCGACAAATTATTCACTATTTATTGTGGTTACAAATTCTATAAATAACTTTTATTTATTTTGTATTTTCTCTGAGTGTACACTTCTTTTGCTCCTGATTTCGATCCGTATTGTTTTTTATATATATGTACATATGTATACATATATAAATATATATATTTTCTTAAATCGTCATGCACCTGTGTCCTCTTTTTTGCACGCCACAAGCTGTTGGCCGGCCGTTAGCTGTCGCTTTGCCTGTGTGCTGAGATATGCAAATCAGTTTACTGCTGGTGGTTATGGTGACGATATCAAATAAAGTGCTTGGCGTTACATTAACGTTAACAAATCAATTTGAATTTTAAACAGAAGTTACTTCCCTGAGTATTTTAAATA
The DNA here is from genome assembly GCF_001687245.7 of Rhagoletis zephyria. NCBI lineage: Eukaryota > Metazoa > Arthropoda > Insecta > Diptera > Tephritidae > Rhagoletis > Rhagoletis zephyria. The sequence continues at coordinate 7,761 of NW_016166777.1, read as the reverse complement.
TTTGTAGCAAGAGTTGGTAAAACCGTTAAACAAATCGAATGAAAAAATACATACATACACTATATACCTACATTATTTTAAACAACAGCTTCCTTACAAATCAGCTGTTGCTTCGAAAAAGCAAAGCATTTGCTGCAACACAAACACCATTATGCAAAAATAATAGTACAATATAATAAAAAGTAGGATATTTTGTGACTCCATTAATAAATTTTCGCTTTGTCCATCGGCCATGTGATTACTGTGATTGACTCTGACACAGCAGGGAGTCCAATGGTTTCCTGAATAGCCCAAGTTCTGTCGCGTTCGCGTGTGCCGTGTTAACACTTGTCAAGCTACGCAGCGTAAACATGTCGAAGTGGTCCCTAATGCGTAGCGAATTATGCTCCACAAAGAATTCAAGTAAACATTTTCATAATACAGTTGTGTCCCGCGATGCTGATTCTACCGCCCACCACACATCCATCGTTACGGCTAAGACGTCAGTGCCTCCAACTGTTGGTGTCGAAGTGGATAAAAAAACAAAGCGTGCCTCACATTCACTACCATCGTCGCCCCTGTCCACACAATTGGCACGCATAAGGCCAAGTCCGCCGCGGCCGTCGCCATAGCCGCAAGCCACCAAGAAAGTCAATAACAACATCGTTAAAAGCGCTGACAAAGGCAAATGTAATCATATCAGAAGTATTGGCAACAAAACCAACGCCGACACATCTAATCACGTTTTATCGCAAGTGACAGGTGTCGAAGTTGCCGCAGCCGCAGCCACTGTCACCGTAGCACAAGCCTCCCAAGCGGCTGCGGTCATGGCGGTTGACAATGAAAATGTTTTTGTATTTGGCCGAAAATACTTGAAAAGTTTTCATGACCAAAACGCGCGTACTTCTGGTTCGGTTGGCGCAAGTCGTACGCGCTTGCATTCATCGACTAGTAGTGCGGTGTCGCAGAAGATTGACGAGGAAGAGGAAGAGACAAGGTCGGAAATGCACACTGCTGCCAAAGTGCACTTCACAGGCGCTGAGAATGGGCTGCTGCATCGTCGTCGCCGCTTCAGTTCACAGCCAAAAGTCTTTCAACACTGCGCTTATCCGGCAGACATTTTCCAGGAGCGAAGGTAAAAGTTGTAAATAGTTTGCGAAATATTCTGTTTTTTTTTTTAGTGTAATTGAACACCAGTAAGCGCTAAAAGGTTTTAAAGCGTTTGACAGAAGTTTTTTGTTGAATTTATAGTTTCAAAGTCTTACGATATGAAGTTTAACAGTAAACAGGTTTACGATGTGGCGTACTGGAAGTGCTGATCATTCTTAGTTTAAAGAGATATATTTCAGTTGATTGTGTGTGTGTAAATAGCGCCTTTTGAGTGCAGAGTTATTAAGTCGTCTTATTTAAAAACGTTGGATACATTTGAATGTAGGAAGCAAGAAAAAATTTAGATGCATCGTTTCTGAACCGATAATTTTTTTTTAATTCCACCTGTTTCAAGCAGTATTTAGTGTGATTTAAATTATGTTACTACAAAAAGGCACGAAAACTTCGATATTCTAAGCCTAAATTAATAACTTTATCTCGCCCGTATACATTTTTTCAATTTACTTGAAATAAATTAAAATAAAATTTTATTTCTTGTCAATAAAAAAAAAAATATATGTTTATTTTTTTTTTAATATACACGAATCGAAAATCATAAAATTTTGCTATCATTTTCTATACAAAACTTTCAAATTTTCGATTCGTACGAAAACCAGAATAGGCCCCAATATAAATTAACTTGATGTCGCTTCACTTTACTTTTAACAAAATTTATTACCTAAAAGTCAACTTCAAGCTCATGCCACACAATGTTTTATATGTGCAATTCCCAGAAAGGTAACCAAAACGAAAAAATGCCGATAACTAAAATTTTATAAGTTTTATTTTAATGAAGAATGCCCTTTTAGTATACATCAATATACATAAGTAAGTTCATATTTTATTTCAAGATTATTTTCCCCACTTACTTTTTCAAATGAAATAAATTATCGCTTAAATAAAATCAATTTCCTAAATCCAGCCCTTACAGGGTAATTCTGGCCCCTGTATTGAAAGTTTTTTACTGCCTTTCGAAAGACGAATTGAAATATCTGCTAACGAGGAGGCCTTAGCGTTATGCTGTTTTTTATTTATCAAATTAAAAAAAAATATGCTCCTCCCTTAAAAAAAGCATCAAAAGTAATAAATAAAAGAAAATTAAATTAAAAAAAGAAGAAATTAAAATAAACAAAAATAAATAATATATGATTTTGTATTCAATTAAATAAAAATAAAAATTTGTTATATTTTAAAACATTAAAATCAAAAACTAAATTAGAAAAAGCAGAAAAATTAAATCAAAAAAGAAGAACATAGTACTTTAAAACTAAATATTAAAAAAAAATATTTTCATTTTTACAACAAAATATAAATACTTAAAGAAAATAAAATTGAAAAGACAAAAACATAAAATAAAAAAAAATAAATGAAATAAAATATATATTTTACTTTTTAAAACAATACAATCTAAAAATTTAAATAAAATAAAATAATAAATGAATAAAATAGTTTATAAAAATCAAACAAAATTAAAAAAAAATATTTTCATTCAACAAAATTAAAACTAAACTTAAAAGCAAAACAATATTTAAAAGAGGACAAAATAAAACAAATCCAAATTAAATAAAAAATATTGTCCTGATAGTTGTGCCACAAAAATTTGAATATGGTCGGGAACCTAGTCAGCTCTCTTTTATTATTATTTATTTATGAAGTGATTTCAAAGTGTTATGTATACCTAGCAAAATAGATAAATATTTTTCAGTATTAAATATGTATTACAAACTCTTATTCTGCGAAGAAAAACAATTAATTTAGTGCAAATCAAAACTGAATTAGTTGGGATACTGGAGAGGTTGGAATTAATATTCCTAAGATCCACAGGATCTAAGTTCTCAAAAAAAATTTTCAAGACATGTATATCAAACTGTAAAAATTAGTCATAAAGGAAAAACCCTCGGGAACAATAGTCAATAATAGTCTACTTGTTAAATTTGAGGGCACAAAAGAAAAGCATAGAGAAATTATCAAAATATATTACTGTAAAAGTGTGGTAACTAGTCTCTGGGCATTTAAAAATAAACCTGTTCTTACTTGTATCGCCCTGCAAATGTTTGATGGTAGCTTTATTTTAATGCCAGATAATTTTTTTATTCCGTGAGCCTCGGCTAAAATTTTCGCATCAATAATCCTCGATATATTTTTCCAATTTACCAACCAACCAACTCACTGCAGCTTTCAAAGCAAATGCTTAAAGTTTAAAATCTATCGAGCTTTTTACACCTTCGAAGCTTTTTAAGCTACTTTAATTTGTCAGAAAATTTACACTAGTTTTTTCCCGCCACTTTATTTGTTTTTATTTACTTAACAATACATACCGAAAAGTTGTTGTTCGTTTCGAGCATGCGCACTGCAAATGCAATCCACCATGCGACAATTGAGCACTAACAAAACTATGATGGAAAGAAATTTGTGTCAAAATACAATTGTTAAATACTTCACAGTTATGACGTCACAATACGTCCCAAAAATTATGTGGAATGGCTTTTGTTGACTAAGGTATTAGGACGACGACTCTTTAACACTCACATGACCAGACATACGCGAACAGTTAACAAGAGAACGTGTTAGTAAATGGTACAGTGGCAGGCTTTGGGCGCTAAAACGTTTTTATTTAATTCGCTGTAATATAAAAATAAAAATAAAAAACGCAACAATCAAATAAGAAACGCGTTGACAGCGGCTGCAAACAAAGAGCAGCCAAAAAGTGAATTATGCTTATACCAATTAATCATGCTTAAATAGTTAAAAATGTCTCGGCTCATTGTCAGCAATAAATTACGTATACGCAGTGTAGGTCTGAGATGTTGGTGTTGATGCACAAGCCGCAGTAGAGGAAGTGTATTTCTATGAGCATAGTACATAGTAAATGTATGAAAATTGTAGTAGAAGAAAATTAATAAGTGAAATTTGTTGGATTACTGGCATCTAAAATGTGTGGCGGATGAGTGATTAAAAAAATCCTGCATTTGTGTATTTACTAAATCTAAAAATTTTACCTCATAGAAACAAACTCACATTTTCGTAGAAAAAATTGCCGTTTATAATTGAATATAAATATTTTTTTTTTTATAAAATAAACTCACATTAAAAGCCACTGCGACAAAAAAATTGGGTAAAGTAAAATAAGGTCAAAAAAATAATTAAAAATTCTAATCGGCAAACCAAACGAACTCTAGGTTAAATAAAAATATTTACTACGCACATACTAAATTATGGCCAAAGCAGAAAATCACCCGTTTTAGACCATACATGTACATACATTCATACGTATGTGCAGTTTATTTTATTACACCAGATAATCTTTATTCCAAATAGAATCGAAAGTTAAGAGAATGATAAATATATATTTATAGAGTAATTGCTTGATATAAGCAAATGTGTTAGTACGCGAAATTGGCATTTTCTTGATAGTGCTATCTAACAGCAAACATTTATGTAAAACTAACGTGTAAAAGTATTTTTTATAATTTGTGTAAAACCCTGGAATGGAGTACGATTAAAAATCATACTTTCATAATTGATTGTAAATTACGCAAAAATAGAAATCGTTTGGAAGTCGTGGTGAGGGAAAATCACGCCAAACCTGGAATAACATATCGTGAAACTTTTAGGCTTACTGTGAAAGTAGTCCACTCTGCAAAATATGGCTTGCTTACGATTAGCAAAAACCATAAAAGTTGTGCGGAAACATAGATCACAAAAAAGTTGTAATTTCTCAGCACGCGCCGAGCGGTCACAAAAATTTATTTTTGCTGTGCAAATAAAGTTTAATGCGGCTGAATATTTCAACAAATATAATAATAGAGTGTACACTCTGCTTCTGAACTTATCCTTTAAGTACGGCAGAGTATTATTCTATGATAATTTGGTGGGCAGTAGCCGAAAATTTCATAGAGATTCAAGTACCAGAATCTGAGTTGCAGCTATCAACAGTGTACTACCTCCATGTGATTTTCGTCCCCCGTGTTGTTGAAAGGGTTCCCAAATTGAAGAGGGTCTCCGATCGAATATCAAGGATAAAGATCTTGATGTTTTCACATAGGCTAGGTTCATAAAAAGTAATATACCTTAATATCTCCTACAGAGGCCAAACCATCTACACAGCTGTAATAAAGCAAAAGGGGCTATTTTTAATAAGTTTTTTCAACAATTTGTAGTCATTAAATGAGAATAGTTTTACAAAAACAGTCATATGCATATATATAACACATTTACGTATTCGAGAGAAAGATTTTGCGGAAGATTTACGGGCCGTTACGCGTTGGCGACGGCGAGTACCGCAGACAATGGAACGATGAGCTGTATGAGCTTTACAACGACATGGACATAATGCAGCGAATCAAAATACAGCGGCTCCTCTGGCTTAACCATGTCGTTCGAATGGACACCGACGCCCCAACTCTAAAAGTATTCCACTCGGGACCCGCTGGTGGTAGCAGTTAGGCCCCAGTGCGATGGAAGAACAAGTGGAACAGGATTTGGCTTCACTTGGCATTTCCAATTGGCGTCAGTTGGCACAGAAGAGACACGACTGTTAATAAGAATAAGAAGATGTATAACACTGGTACATGCCTTACGTCCACAATTGTAACATCCACGTCCACCTCTTCGATCCTCTTCATAGAAGAATGTCCCCAAATCGATTAGCCTCTCCGATTCGGATGAGCATTGGTTTCTGGGTAACCCTTCTTTACAACCGCTGTGCAGGCCGAACTTGTCGCTCTCCTCACTAAGGTCCAAGCTCGGCTCGTCGCTGCGGTAGATTCGAATGGTTACGTCAACAAACCCGAACCTCACCACCCAATCCTTTTGCGCCAGTGGGGCTAGCGATTCGGCGTTAAGGATCAACAACACCTGCCTTCTATTTTCTGCCGGCTCCTCTATCTNACGTCAACAAACCCGAACCTCACCACCCAATCCTTTTGCGCCAGTGGGGCTAGCGATTCGGCGTTAAGGATCAACAACACCTGCCTTCTATTTTCTGCCGGCTCCTCTATCTTCCCCACCTTCCAATTGTGAGTTGGCAGGTCCTTATTGCAGGATCTAAAGAACCGCTCTATTTTGTCAGGCTCGGCGGGTTTAGCCGGAATGCAAACTCGAGCCCTCGGTCTGCTAGAAATCTCTTCCTTGCTGACGGCCTCGAGCTTGGCTCCTGGCCAAATATCACCTACCTTGCTGACGGCCAACCTGTAGAGCTGGGCTGACCTATGGTTCCCGCAAGCGATGAGTTTAGCTCTACCCTGATACCATACGGAATCATGGCAGAGAGGAGGAGGTCCAGGGTTTTGCTCTAGGACTTGGAGGTAGACTTCGGCAATCGCTTCGTCCACCAACCTCCACTTCTCTTCGGGGATAGCCCCTTCCTCCTCCCATCTGGCGATGATGGCCAGTACCTCACTGCCTGATTTCCCTAGGCGGAGCTGACGCTGCAGCTCCAGCCCTGAATTGGTGCTAGACCGGTTTTCCCCGGCCTCCTCTCCTTTTCTGTTGATCACTAGACCATCTGCACTCTGTCTTTGACCCCCATGATAGCTGTGAAAGTCAAAAAAGGTGACCGGTTAGCTTTTTACCTTCATATTTTTTGGACCCCTTTTAGGGCTAGTTGGCTCAGTGTATCAGGCTAACTTAAAATGAGCCAGCTCAGTTAGGTGGCAAAATCGAGCTTTAACAATATGGCGGGCCAGCTACAGTGGTACTAGTGAGTAGCCAAAGCTCAGTTGAGTAGTAGGTTAGCGCTGTTAGCTATAGAGTTTTTTTCAGCATTGAGCTGTTGAATGCAGTATGAAAAAAGTGAAATTTCTCGCTCTCCTCTCTCTTCTTTACTTTTATTATTAGCCCTCTGTGCTGAAATTGTTACAAATAAGGCCGTACGAAGCTGCTGAGTTACATTTTTTTAGGAGTGGGTCTTAGCTCGAAAACTCCGCTCAGTATCCAGCACTAATATAATCAAATTAGTACTGGTATTCGGTACGTCAACCTCATTAAGTCACTAAATTTGAGACTATAAGTTAGTGACTTTAAGGTTACTTCAGACGATTTGGGTATGCAATGTGTTCTTTCACAAAAAGTTCACCAAAAATAGTGTGGTGCAATAGTCATCGTCTAGAAACTGTATGCAGAAACGTACGAAGTACTCTGCTCCAGTGTATCACTTTTTAAATAGGGGTTGCCAGCAAACCAGTTTCAGCATGTTCCGTTCTTCCGATACACTTGATTTCCAAAATGCATCATACCTTTAACTTTCGATTTGCCGATTGGCCGATTTGGAATTTACCTAAAATTCGGTGTGAATGGGCTGTCCAATCGTGTGTGATCGGGAAAATATTTTATTTAAATTACCTTAAAAGTTTATTTACATATACTATATTTAAGTATTTCACATTTATTACATATTTGAGTTCCACCTGAACTCTTCATGATAAAACAAAAAGCTTCACATAAAATCTATATCCACCTCTTATCATATCAGTGATTCGCAAATTTAGCAGCCATAGAAAATGAGTAGATAAAAGCAGTAAATTTAAAAGCTGTCAATTTCGCACTGCACATCAAAATCAAAGTCAATATTTGAACGGAAAGTAAAATATTTATGCTTCGGCCTTATGCTCAATTAAAGCGAGTTACTCAGCA
>NW_016166776.1:9917-23238 GCF_001687245.7 Rhagoletis zephyria | reverse complement strand
ATAGTCGGTGATACTGCAAAACGTTCTATGCCAATTATTACCTTGGAGCTTAGATGGCATATTAACTGTTAACTGAAATGCTTCTACGAATCGTAATACACTCGTAAACCAAAGACAAAACTGTCCAACTTTGATGAAGATAAATGATTACCAGAAACTTTCAGATTCTGGTGACAGATCAGGGTTGCCGTGATTCGGATCCATGATCGAATCAATTTCGATTCGAAATTTCTTTTTGAGATTACGGCATTCGGTAGCGAGTTCGCTGATTTAGCCCAGTAAGCACAGAAAAAAGCGTCGCTTCGTCGAGTTGGCGACAGGTAAACGGAGTACGCGTGCTACAGTGCAGCCATACTTACTTTGAGTAAGTTTTATACTTTCTATGAGTATAACGACCCGTAGGACCTTACTCGTTAATCCCCTACTCAGTCCACAGTAGCACTTGTTGGCAAGGGTGATTCTGAATTGAATTTCGATGCTGACATTATTATCGGTGTCAATGCTGGTTCCCAAGTAAACGAAATTCTCAATTTTCTCGAAATTATAACTGTCAACAGTGACGTGGGTGACAATGTGCGAATGCATAGACTGTTTGTTTGAAGACAGGAGATACTTCATCGACCAGAAGAGACTTTGCCGTTCATGATTTACGTAGATTATTTCTTTGCATCAGAATTTGAGAAATTTTCTCGGGGTATTTTAATTTAAAACCTAATATCTCGTAACGGAAAGTTATTCAAACAAATTGAATAAAAATTCCCTTATTGTAGCAGAGGGTGCATGTTTGAAAAAACTAAAAAAAAAATTTCACCTTGCTAACTATATTATACAGAAACACAAGTTCAAACTAAGGTGAAATTCGATTGCCTGTTCATTCAGAATCTAAAAAATACGTGACGGAGTAATATGGATACGGGGATAATGATCAGCGATCAGCTTAATGTACAAAAAATAAATCTAAAAATAGCTAAATCAAAATTTCAGTTATGTCTAAAAAAAATACAGCAGCTTAAGAGAAAGTTTTGAGATGATTCCCCCTTACTGTTCTATAAAAATCTGCGTCAATATGATATTTAGCTCCATCACGTGAAAACCAATAGTTTAGTATCCTCCCAATGCACTCACCAAAGAGAGCCATTCTTTACCCGGCCAACTTATCTGCAACGCGATTCCCTGCAATATCAATATGGTCTGCTAATCAAATAGGCCTGACTGCGGAAAATTCTCGTACCAACGTCCAGCAGTTTAACAGACATTCGACTGCTTCCTTAATGCCAGCTCTGTCTGGTAAATAATACAATGACAAGGAAAAGCTTCAATTAAAGGTTGATGAATAGCGCCCTGCATACAAAAAACCATCCACTGACACTTCCATCAAGCTTCAACCCATCCGTGTAGAAATTAACCGGTGTCACCTTGCAACTACTGCTTCCTGCTCGCTCATTCCTAAAGGAAATGTGAGTGGCGAAAGAGCTAAAAAAAAAGAAGTCTAACGCAGAAATCGGACAATGTCCAAGCTTCAGAAACCGTTCTTTCGAGTTTTCTAATGAGGGAAAATACAAACATGTGCTATACGTCTGTATTTCATAATCGCAAATTATACATTTCGATGCAGATGAATTTGAATTTTTGTATACATACACACTAGGAGTGCATATTTTTTAAATGAGCATTCGCCGAAGTAAAATATCATGACAGCATTTGCCTTTAAAAATCGCATTAAACATTTTAGCACTATTTACATTTGAAGTTAATATTTTGAGCACAAATTAAATGCTAAAAAATCGAATTCATTTTAAGAAAAAAGCTAGAAGCTGAACCCAAAAAAAAAAAGATAAATGTAGCTAAAATGGCAACACTGTCAGCGATTAAATTAAACCTCATATATGTATGTATATTATCCACAAACTTCTCAAAAATACACTTTGATATGTTCGAAATCCTTACTTAAACCACAAAGCCATCTATCAACTCCCTCCTATCCTGTGCGAAGGTTTGTTCGGACAAAATTTTTTCTTTTTATTTAATTTATTTTTGTTTAAGATCCTGAGAGTAAAGAGCAAATAACGGTCAAGGGCCATGCCACGTTTTTCCTTTATTTAGCGATAGTTTATTTCAATTCAGATTTCGGAATGATTACGTCTAATTTTATTTCCAACGATTTTGTAGCTGTAACTAACTAAATACTATATTAGAAATAAAGTTCGATCCACTTACGTTTCATCAGCAACATGACTGCTCACGACGACTGCGCCTGCATCACCTGTCGTTGGCTTTGGCGAAAATTGACTTGTTTCCGTACCGCCAGAGGTAGATATGATAACAACATTGTTGACAGCAACGCTTGGCTGTGCCGATGTAACAATATAACTGGCAGTATCGGCACAAATTTCCATTGGTGGTAAATACCATTTGGTTTGTGAACCGCTACTTGCGTAAAAATCCGTTGTACTGCAATGTTTCTTGCTTTTTGGTTGCACATCGCCTGCAACAACCGCCACAATAGTTGCTGGAATTTCCATATCTTTCGAGTTGGCTGCGGTCGCTATTGCTGTTGCACCGGAACCACTATCATCTGCGGCTGTAATTTCCAATACAGTTGCCGGCAATGATTCTTCCAATGTTGTATCGAATTCATTTACCGAAGCGCGACCACTGTCCGTTGCCGGAATATCCTGCTGTTCGTGTAACAGTTGCTGCGAATTAATAATTAGTGTTTGACCTGCCTGCTGTGACTGTTCGGTCGCACAAGTGCCGTTAGCAACAATGTTATCGCCACCCACTAGTATCACGTTGGCGGTGATTGCGAGGTTGGCGGCATCATTTTTGATGTTAGTGTTGTTGGCATTGTGACTGTTGGGGTGGTTGAATATGTGAATGCTGGGCGAAGTGTCTGCGTCGTTTGGACTCGGCTGCTGCTGCTGCTGCATTGTTGTAGACATTTTTCGAGTGTTGCTATTTGAGTTCACTTGCTGTATTTAGTTGTTGTTTTAACACCGATTTTTGTGTTTGTTATAACAAGTGCGACAGCTTAACTTAGTTATGTATGCAGGTATGTACATATATAGATTCTTAGAAGAGCATAACAATGCTGGAATACAAAGCCCCTGGGCTAACAAACGCTGTGAAGGCGGAGGTTGAATGGCTTTCGCAAAAAGTTGTACTGTATTTCGCAAGAGGGTGGCAGAATTTGTGGGTTCGTTAGATAGAAATTTTGTTTTGCAATCTATTGATTTTGCAACTTTTCACACTGTTGTGCAACAGAATTCTGCACTGCGTCAACTAATTCACTGACGCTTGTGTTGCGCTGGTTTGACAATTTTTTTTTTTGCTGATTGTGGTAAACAAATATGTACATACACACAAACTTAACTATACACTTGGCACAATCGGATACAGCGTCGGAAATAGCTATGCACTTTGACATTTCCGTGGCAAGGACGACAGCTGCGTAGCGTTGGTTTTCGTTTTTATTATTGTACCTATTTTTATTTTATTTTTTTTTTTCAAAGATACACAAAAGGCCGTGGCTGGCAGTTGTACTTGCCGTGGGCTTAAAAGCGCTGGTAGATACACACACACATATGTATGTACATACATATATAAAAAACTTTGTATATAAATCACTTTTCGTTAATTGACTTTGAATTCATAAAATTTGCACTAAAATTTGTTGAATAATTTTCTTAAATACCATTCGATTTGCTCCCGTGCGTAGGTACGTGTCGCGTCATTCTCTTCTTACTAAGCTGTATACAAACACTTCAGAAAAATTCTTTTGCGTTCTTTTTGTACACTCAGCTTTGCTCCTTTTATTTTGTTTGCTTTGTCTTAAATCACAATTTACTCAAATACTGGTTTTCTTGCTTTTAATTTACTTATATTTGCTGCTCTTCAGCATCGCCAAATAAAAAATAGATCCGCTAGCCGCCGCGCGTCCAATTCAAGCGTCATAAGTTAAAAACAACAAGAAATAAACTGCAAAACACACCAAAAGTTTATATCCATACAGGGGGATTGTTGTTGGCGCCCCAAATGCAACATGTTTCGCCTGCAACATGTTGGTCGCACACGTTCTGTGAAACGATAAACGAAGTGCTTAGATAAGCAAATTCAACGTATCCACTAACGCGCATACGTACATACATACATATATCCATACATATTAAAATTTCTAGATATGAGTTTGTATACGAAGCGTGTTGGCGCTCGTTTCGCCTGCAAACAATTTTGCACCCACCTAAGCTCTGCAAACAAAGTTGCCGGGTATGCTCCACAAACAGTGTGACCATGTAAGTTCTTTTGAGGCTAGATACGGGGATTTTTTGTAAACATTTTAAGCCTCTGAACAGCTCCTTGTCTGATTTTGAATTTTCAAAATTACTTCGCATATACCTACATATGTACATATGTGAATGTTCATAAATTATTAATACCTCCGAGACCAGTTAATCCTTAACGGAACCTATTATATTTTACAGGGAAATTCTGGCTTAGATCTTTGTCTTTCTAAAGACAAATGAAAAGCAAATCGCTACATAGTTCGATAGACTTTTGTTATTGCAGCATACAATTCTTTGAAAACCTTAGCTATTCTAGTCTATTATGAGAGATAGCATTTGTATATCATTTAGCTCGAGTCGGTCCAACATCGTAGTGGCCGAGTGAACAAAGCACTGGCGTGCCATTCGAGATATCCTCGGAAAGTGGAATTTTCTGTTTTTTATTTAAATTTTTTTAATGTTTTTTAATTACTAGATTTTTTTGTTGAAAAAAAAAATATATATATATATATTTTTTAATTTCATTTAAGTTTTACCAAGTTTTTTTGAAATTTTTTCTTTTTTAATAATTTTTTTTTCTTTCTTTAATTAATTTTCTTTTAACTTATAGATGGTATTATTTTGGATTTCGTGCTCAAAAAAGAAAAATATTTTGTTTTTAATTTCATAAAATTTTAGAAAATGATTTTATTTTATGTAGGCTGAGTTTCACCAGATTAATTTAAGTGAAAACTGCATTAATTTTCAAATCTTTGATTTCACCAATCAATTATAACTTGTTTTTAATTTTGATTTAAGTGACCCATGCTCTTCACTTAAATAAAAATTAATATAGAATAACCACACTCATAGATGCTACACGTTTAATCAGCTGATCAATGTTATTAAAACTGAAAAAAAAAATTAATGAGATTTAAATAAAAAATTAGACTAAAGTTATATGAGTTTGGTGAAACGCAGCCTTAATTAAGTTTTCTTTTAATTTTTAGATATATTTTTATATAAATTTTTTTATTACATTTTAATTTTTAAGTACTATTTTCTCCCTTGGTTCAATTTTATTGTTTTCAATTTAATTTTAAGATTTTATTGTTTTAAAAAGAAAAAAATTGTTTTAATTCAATTTAATTTTTAAAAATATTTTATATTTATTTTATTTTAGTTTATTTATTTGTTTTGTTAGTTTGGTTTATAATTTGAATTTCTCAGCAAAAACGACACTTATAAAATTACCTAGTACTAAAAACCTCTCTGAACTGATTTAGCTACGGGGTCAACCCTTCTTCGTTACTTTAATTTAAAAAAAACTAGTTTGCTTTCCTTGGCCAAATCATATANAACATTGTTTTAATTCAATTTAATTTTTAAAAATATTTTTAGTTATATTTATTTTATTTTATGTTATTCATTTGTTTTGTTAGTTTGGTTTATAATTTTAATTTCTCAGCGAAAACGACTGTTATAAAATTACCTAGTGCTAAAAACCTCTTTGAACTGATTTAGCTACGGGATCAACCCTTCTTCATTACTTTAATTTAAAAAAAACTAGTTTGCTTTCCTTGGCCAAATCATATATTTTTTTCTATCTTACATAATGACATAACCTACGCTTATGTAGTTGGATGAGCGATAATTTTTGTTTGAAAAATGTTGAAATGTGTTCATCTATTTCTAACTTCTTTAGCAAATTTAGCTTTGTCATCTGGTCACACTGCTCAAAAATGTTGTAGTTTGTCGGCATTTTTGTTTGTGGATTGCATGTTTGGGGCGATTTAAAAATATTGTACGATCCACAATGTATACATCGAGCTTGTTCGCTTTGAACATAATTTTATGGTATGTTTTTAAGCGTTGCCGTGTTGCCGTATGGACATAATTATTCCATATTTCGTATATTTATATAACAATATTTTCAACGTGTTTAGTAAATTAATAGATTTATATTTCTTACTGGAAATAAAATTCAATATTCATTACATTGCTGCTTCGTTTTTGTGTTAAGAGTGATGCTAATGACTTCAGCAGGAATCACACGATTTGCACGGTCAATAAAATCTTTCCAAACAACAACACTCTGTAAATGTGAAAACGTAAAAATCTGTAAAAATATGCAATTCCGTGATCCTTGATTTAGGCTACAGCGCCAAATAACAAAAATAAGATGATAAAGTAATAACTTGTTTTTAGAGCTTGCGCGATTTTACAGGGACTTAATCTTTAAGCGAATTTGTTAATCTGTCAAACCGTCGTTTTCAGTGTTACAATATGCCATACTCTCCATCTTGCATTTGCAACCTTTCAACAAACGGAAAATCGATTTAAAAAAAATAATTTTTTTGGTAGGATTTTGTTGATTTGTAGAAGACATTTTGTTAAAAAGGTATTTTGATCTGGCAAACCTTATGCGCTGTTGTATTTCTTGAATGGAACTCATTCTAAAAAGCCTATAAATATGCAAGGAAATGTTAAATACTACAGTAGCTACACAGTGAAGGCTTATTAAAAAGTGACGCTAAAAAATATTTATTATTTCGGTTCAATATGACCGTTTTCACATTAGCAGACATGCCGTTTTAATTTTTTTTTGGTTTTTTGTGATTTTTTTTTAATTTTCATTGTTATAAAGTATTGTTTTTTTTTGTTTTTACATTTTATTTTTTATAAAATTACCTTAATTTCAGTGACAAAAAGAAATAAACTTCCAAGTTAAGTTGTTTTAAAAACATTATTTCAGAACGAATAACAGACCTATATTTTTTTTTTTGTTTTTTTATAGTGATTCTCTTTTATCAAAGAATGCCTTGTCTTCAGTGACATCCCATCTTATTGCAAAGTCATTTCATCCCATGCACATATGTATGTGTGTATGTATGTACAGAGGCTCAAACAAATGACCACGTGTTGTTTTTTTTATATTCGTAATGTTTTTCTAGCTATTTTTTTTTTTTNGAAAATATTGAAATATGTTCATCTATTTCTAACTTCTTTAGCAAATTTAGCTTTGGCATCTGGTCACACTGCTCGAAAATGTTGTCGCTTGTCGGCATTTTTGTTTGTGGATTGCATGTTTGTGGCGGTTTAAAAAATATTGTACGATCCACAATGTATACATCGAGCTTGTTCGCTTTGAACATAACTTTATCGTATGTTTTTAAGCGTTGCCGTGTTGCCGTATGGGAATAATTCTTCCATATTTGGTATATTTATATACCAAATTCAACGTAGTAAACTTCTTTAGTAAATTAGTTGATTTATATTTCTTGCTGGAAATAAAATTTAAAACGAAACAAATTCAATATTCATTACATTGTTGCTTCGTTTTTGTGTTAAGAGTGACGCTAATGGCTTTAGCAGGGATCACACGATTTTCACATTTGGACAGTTTAGCAGTGACAGTGTGATGTTGGCTAGAAATGTTTATCGAGAATGGGTGCCGGTTAATAAAGTCTTTCCAAACAACAACGCCCTGTAAATATGAAAACGTAAAAATCTGTTGAAGTTTACAAATCCTGTGATCCTTGATTCAGGCTACAGCGCCAAATAACAAAAAGAAGACGATAAAGTAATAACTTGTTTTTAGAGCTTGCGCGATATTACAGGGATCTAAGCTTTGAGCGAATTTGTTAATCTGTCAAACTGTCGTTTTCAGTGTTTGGGGTAAGAAAAAGAATTACCATATGCCATACTCTACATCTTGTATTTGCAACCTTTCAACAAACGGAAAATCGATTTTTAAAAAGAAAAATTTTTGGGAGGATTTTGTTGAATTGTAGAGGACATTTTGTTAAAAAGGTATTTTGATCTGGCAAACCTTATGCGTTGCTGTATTTCTTGAATTGAACTAATTTTTAAAAGCCTATAAATATGCAAGGAAATCTTAAATACGACAGTAGCTGCACAGTGAAGGCTTATTAAAAAGTTACGCTAAAAATATGTATTATTTAGGTTCAATATGACCGTTTTCACATTAGCAGACATACCGTCTTAATTTTTCTTTGTTTTTTGTGATTTTTTTTTTAATTTTCATTGTTATCAAATATTGTTTTTTCTTGTTTTTAAATTATATTTTCTTTTGGTTTTTACGTTTTATTTTTATTTTTTATTGTTTTTTATAAAATTACCTTAATTTCAGTGACAAAAAGAAATAAACTTCGAAGTTAAGTTGTTTTAAAATCATTATTTCAGAACGAAAAACGGACTCAGAATTTTTTTTTTGTTTTTTATAGTGATTCTCTTTTATCAAAGAATGCCTTGTCTTCAGTGACATCCCATCTTATTGCAAAGTCATTTCATCCCATGTACATATGTATGTATGTATGTATGTACAAAGACTCAAACAAATGACCACGCGTTGTTTTTTTTATATTCGTAATGTTTTTCTAGCTATTTTTTTTTTTTGGAATTTTATTATAAAAATACCGTCCAAGCTTTATTTAAAACCATATAAATCACTATTTCATAATTTATACAAAATTTAGGAAAATTCAACAAATTTTCATTAAAATTTCAACTTTTTTAATTAGATTTCCTAGAAAGATTCTGAGTATGCAGTTTTGTTACGGTTGATGTTTTAGAATATTTTTTGTCCAGGATGTTTCGGTTTTCGTCTATATAAAAATAAAGTGTGTATTCGTTATATGGAAGCAAATGGGACAAAAAAATTCTAAAAAATCAACCGTAATTTTTAGCCATTTGAAACTTGTACTTTATTCTACTAGAATTCAATGCATACTCAGAATCTTTCTAGGAAATCTAATTAAAAAAGTTAGAAATTTTTACGAACTTTTTTTTAATTTTTTTTTTAATATTGCACGAACTTTGAAATTTGTATTTACACAGTGCAAACAACAAAATAGTTATTCAAGGAAAGAAACCCCCACTTTTTGAGTTTCTAGCTTAAAATCAGGGCTTGAATTCCCCTGAGGATTTGTAATATCTATCTATTATAGGCCGTTATATGATATTGAAAAATAATAAAACGGTTTTTAGTAGGAAAATAGCTTCTAAATATTTAAGTTTTTAACATTTTAATTTACGACACTGCAGCAATCGGAAGCCGATTAACTCCTTATGCACATATAATTATTTTCTATAGAATGTACTACTGATTGCTGACACGGTAGATAAAATTATACACGAATTCCAACCTAATGTATGGAAAGTACTTATAAACCAAGGGCTATTCTAATTGCATAGTACATACTGCAGTTAAAAACGTTACTTCCCGACCGAGAACTTACATCTATGCACAATATAAATATGTCTGTAAAAGGATAAGACTTTTCTAAGTTCTACTTTGGTCACCAAAATCTTCTAACGAAAGCCAGTGGGGCGTAAAATTTTACAATATGGAAAAGTAACAGATGCAACCCTTATTTTATACAGAGAAATCGAGGAAAAAACATGATGCACATATAATTCGTTTGGTATGTTTTCTTTTGTCTTGCATTGTTAATCTCATATGCATACAATAGACCGGTAGGGTTCCCACATCATTCATTTAAATTTTTTATTGGCAAGTGATGTGGACCCGGGCCACTGGTCCCTCCTCCAGTCCGACCATGTGCCGTGCGAATACCATTTGTTTTGGTCCCTCAGCCTTGCAAATTAATTGCTTCTCATCATTTCTTTTTCATCTTTAATTTTTCATCTGTCGCACAGTGTCGAAAATGAATTATTTTTGTGATAAAATCGCATATCTCGAGTACAAGAAATGATAGCGAAATAAATGAAACGGTAGTTTATACATATATGATGATAAAAAAATTACCTTGACCTTTTAAGTGACCTTAAATAGTAGAAGCTTTCAATTTTCCTTTTTTTTTATATTGTAAACACATAACTTTGCTGTTCTTGTGCCAAGAGCTGAAAAATATATTTGTATTAAATTTTTTTAAATTTCATTGCATGCTGCTTTTAGGTAGGTAAAAAAATGAAACAATTTTACTTTTGAAGCTACTAGCCAATGTAAAACGCCGTAATTGAATTTTTTGCCGAATCTTAAAAAATACGAAATTTATTTGCATCTTTAGAATGACCCTAAAAGTTCATATTTACGCTCATACCACATACATATGTAATCCTTAGCCAATTTAAAAAGTGGTTTGCTGTCTTTTGAAATTGTAAATTGCTAAAAGGGGGTATTTTGCATTGAAGCAAGAACTACCCTAAAGTACAATTCTTAGGCTCTTGAACTAAGACAATTACATACTTACTTATGTAGATATGGATTTACGTAAATATGCACACATGTATGTAAGTGCATACAAGCATAATTAAAAACGCGCAATTAATAGATCCTTTGAAAGCTTTTTTTAATTGCTATATATGCCAGTGTGTTAGTACTGCTTGGCTTTGTTATGTCATATATATATATGTGCGTGCACATGTGCCTAAACCTACATATATACATACAAGATAGACGGTTGCGTTAATCCGGATTAAGTCTTGCAGCTTATCCTCTAAATTAATGCCTATAGTGCAGGTAAGCAAACAAAACAAAGTTTGACGTCTGAGGTAGCCGAGTGATTAGAGCTACGTACTACAATTCCGTAGGATCCAAGTTCGAGCGGCTGCTAACGATTTTTTATGTTGATTATTTTATTTTTTATTTGATTCATATATTTTATTTTATTTTACTTTACATTATTTATTTTATTAGTAATTAAAATTTTTGAAGTTTACCTTTATTAAAAAGTACAGAACAACTAACCAACAGCAACATAAAAAAATAAAATAAAATAAACGAATAAAAAATTTAAGCGATTCGTGGGATTCGAACCCATTCTCATGCTGAGCTCGCGGCTCGTTAATCCGCATTACTGCCCTCTGCCAGGGTACAATTTCATCATTAATCCAGATCAACGTTGCCGTCTGTCTATGCTATAATTGAAAAAAAAGGAAATCTTTTGCCATTTGCAAGTGGGTATAGTCAATGTCAGCGACATTTCAGAGATTAATGCACATAATGGGGTGTCTTCAGGAGAGACACCCTTAGGCCCGCCGACTTTTCAGTCTGGATTCAGAGCCTTCGATTTATTATCATCCAGTTTCAAGTTAATTCGAATTGTCTTTACATCAATTGCAGTGTATAAAGCCAAAAGCGTGACTGTTTCTCAATGAAAAATTTTTATTGAAAAAAACGGTGGAACAATGTGAAAAAACTTGCATTTTTTCCAAGCGATTCACTGAGGATACCTGTGTTTTTTTTTGTCGCTCTTAAAAGCAACCCCAGCAACAGTAATCAACATATATATTAGGGTGGGCCCTTAAGTATCCAAATGGTGGGGGTATTGACCTACGTACAAAATAAGAACACCCAGGAAAATTTCCAAGCTGAAAAATAAAAGATTGTTTGAAAAAATTCTTTCATTTTTAATCGAAGCTGAGCAGCTATAACTCAGCGAGTCTCTGAATTTATGTGAATAAATTGCAATAATATGTAAAATTTATCAGATTTAAGTAGAAATTTTTTCGAATTTTTGCAATTTAAGAAAACTAAATTTTTTCAAACCAAAATTTTGAGAATTTTCGTGGATGTCTTTATTTTGTTCATACAAAATAAAAGGGTGCACCATTAAAAATAAAAGATGTTGATATTTTAAGGACTACCCTAATATACATATGTACATATATCGTTTCTATTGTTGTAATATCGCTCGAAATGTCGTTCTCTGGCAAGATTCACTGAATTACTAAAGGCGATGGTAAACACATTGGGTGAGCAACGTTCCACGTTTTTTTATTTTGCCTAATGGGTACACATTTCATTTTCGCCAGCGACGAGACAAAAGCAAACAAAAAAGAAATGAAAATGCAAGCACAGGTACGAACATACATACATACATACATATGTTTGTATTTTAGTGTGTGGGTGTGTACATATGTATGTCTTTAGGTGCACATATTTGTTGATTGTCCTTTCAGGAGTCTGTTTTTTTTTTTATGTTGTCCCAAAGCAGTTTACCACTCCCCCAGACCAATTTGAAACGGTAAAAATATGCCGATTTCTGGCAGTAGGTTTTTCTGTCCGCGAAGCTGTTGTGCTGTTAAGTGATGGGCGACGAGTTAATGGGAGTACTTTGGAAAGGGTTTCTCATGCTGTTTGCCTCAAAAGTGCCGAGAGAACTACAGTAAATTTGAAATGGCATCGAAGTGCTGCTGTACTTTTACACACATACATACGTATTAGAGGGCTGCATGAATTCATTCAAACTTCTAGCGAAACAGAGTACTGTTACTTCACATACAAAACACTCAGCGTTTGGAATTTTCTAAGTTATGAATATACATTTTGTTTTATATTTTCTGCCTTCAAATGGAAGAATGTGAATGAATGAATGAAAAATATTCAAATCATTCAAATTTATTTCGGTAAAAGTTTTTTTCTACAAACAAGTTTTTTCGTAAATAATAGGAGCTCAGCAATACATACATACATACATATGTATGTTTGTACATATGTGCATAGAAAAAAATTTTTGGATATTCATACAAAAAATTGTCATTTATTTCAATTAATTTTATTTTCACTTCGTTTGAATATTGTAATGTCGACACAAATATCAGAACAGCTATTCACTCAAATTCAAAAAAATTTTAAGCCAAAATTATTCATTCGTTTTGTCTATGAATAATTCATAAGCCGTTTTGAATGCATTCATGCAGCCCTCTAATACGTATGTATCTGTGTTATGTCCCTGCACGAAAAACCGCGGACTAGCGAACGAAATTTCTAGTTCCATACTATATCTTTATCGGCAAAAACGAAACAGTCCAATAGTAACTAGATTCCCCACCAGCCCAAAATCAACGAAATTTGGTGCTTTTAAAAAACTAGTATTTTATTTCACTTTTTCCTATTAGAAATCTATATCTAAAATGTCGAATTTAGAGCTAGTTCGGAAATATAGATAGTACTGGGTCTAAATGTACTAAAAGCGCACCAGTTCAGAACTAGAGATTTTCCGCACAGGGGTAATGTACATACAAATGTTTGTATGCCATGTGTGCTGGAGTTTCAGCGCGCACAAAGAGTA